>NC_056726.1:291661684-291961684 GCF_019279795.1 Protopterus annectens | reverse complement strand
TAGGCAAGGATGCTTGGTTGGTAACTCTGGACTTAAAAGAGGCTTAGCTGCATATCCCAATCAGGGAATCTTGCAGAAGATACCTCCGCTTCAAAGCAGGCTATTTGCATTACCAGTTTTCTGCACTGCCCTTTGGCTTATCTACTGCACCCAGGGTCTTTACAAAGTGCCTGGCACCAGTGATTGCATTTTGCAGGCAAAGAAATATTCAAATTTGTCCATACCTGGACGATTGTCTAATTCAGGCAGAAAACAAGGACACTCTTCTAAGACATGTGGCGTTTGTAAAAAGACTTCTAACTTGTCTAGGGTACACCATAAACGAAATGAAATCACAACTGGTACCCTCTCAAATAATTACATTCCTGGGTGCAAGCATGAATACAACTGCCCAGATGACTTACCTTATGCCAGAAAAACAAATTCAATTGATGACTTACTTCAAACAGGTGGCCACAAAAACCCAGCTATCTACAAGACAAATTCTGCAGGCCTTGGGGTTAATGGCTTCCTGCATTCTTTTAATTCCATATGTTAGACTGCATATGAGGAAACTTCAATGGTACCTAAAAAGCTTATGGAGTCAACATTGTCACAGCCTGGAAACAATGATTCCTTGCCTGCAGCTAGAGTTCTGTGGGGGGCAGAGGCCTGCCACCAAAACAAGGGACTGTCATTCATTCAACCCCCTGCGGCCCAAACCCTGACTACAGATGCATCAGATTATGCTTTGGGGGCATATCTGGCAGGGAGATGCATTCAGGGCCAATGGAGCCCAAATCAAATGCACCTACATATCAATCAGAAAGAGATGCTAGCTGTACAGAATGCTCTGACAGCCTTCAAGGACTACCTTCATCCAGGACAACTACTGATAAAGACAAACACCACAGCCATGTGGTACATAAACAAGCAGGGGAGTACCCATTCTTCCCCCTTTGCAGACTAGGCATGGCATTGTGGAACACGGCCTTGACTTATCATATACATCTACAAGCTCAATTCCTGCCAGGAAAACAAAATACTCTGGCAGACTAACTAAGCAGAAATCGTATGGACCTACACGAATGGAAGCTGGATCCGCAAATCTTCAGCATGTTGACACTCAAATGGGGGAGCCTAGAGATAGATCTTTTTGCCTCACCCCAAAACTATCAGCTGGACAAATTCTGCACAAGAATTCATCGCAAAAAAGCTTGGAAAGTGGATGCTCTATCCTTCAGCTGGAAAAACCTATCAGTCTATGCCTTTCCCCCTCTGCCTCTGCTCTCCAAGGTCTTACTAAAAATCAGTCATGAAAAAACAAAAATGATTCTGATTGCTCCATACTAGCCTCGCCAACACTGTTACCCGCTCCTGCGCAATATGTCACACCTTCCTCCTTGGTACCTGCCTCAGACACCTCACCTACTGTCGCAGCAGAACTATCAAATTCTGCACACTCAGCTCCAAACTCTGAATATTGCAGCATGGCTAATCAACTAATTTCATCAGTTACATCTCTCAGCAAACCTGTGATGGATGTCATTTTGGAAGCTAGAAGGCCTAGTCCTAGAAAATCTTATGCTTACAAATGGAAAAGATTCTGTGCCTGGAACCAAGCACAAGGAATAAGCACAGCAATGCCCAATATTCCTCAGATTCTGCAATACTTAACTGAGATGCTTCACAAGGGCCTATCTTTTTCTTCCATAAAAATCCATGCCTCTGCCATTTCAGCTCATTACAACTCAGAGCCTCCCCTCTTTTCTCATCCTTTGCTAAAGCAGTACCTCAGAGGGGCCAAAAATGTAAGACCTCCCAGGAGAGCACCAGCTCCTGCATGGGACCTCAATTTTGTTTTGGAAAAACTCACTCTACCTCCTTTTGAGCCAGCTGCTACTGCAGACCTAAAATTTCTCTCTTGGAAAACAGCTTTTCTTTTAGCAGTCACTTCAGCTAGAAGGATTTCAGAACTACAGGCTCTTATGGCAGTGGAGCCTTTTATTATTTTTTTACCCGGACAGGGTGGCTCTCGGGACCAATCCATCCTTTATGCCTAAAGTGGTATCTAGTGTCGCCCTTAATCAGACCATTCATCTGCCAACTTTCTTCCCAGATCCACAGAACATGGGTGAGCGGATTCTGCATTCATTGGATGTACACAGGCAACTAAGATTCTTCTTAAACAGGACAAAATCTCTTAAGAAAATCTGAACAATTACTGGTGGCATTTGCTGCAGGGGCAGAGGGAAAGGCTATTTCAAAGCAGACTATTTCCAAATGGATAAGCCATTGTATTAGTTTCTGCTATATGCACCATGGTAAACCTGTCCCCAAGGGGATCAGATCTCATTCCACCAGGAATGCATCTACTTCTGCAGCCTTTCTCAGAGGGGTTCCTACCAGAGACATTCTAATAGCTGCTACCTGTAGCTCAGTTCATACGTTCACCAAACATTACCATTTACCTCTCTTCTCTAAATCCAGAGCAGGCTTTGCCACTGCTGTCCTGCAGGGCCTTATAGCTGCTCCTAATGCTGTATAAATCCATCCTCCCAACCATAGCTTTGGGATTCTACCCAAATGTAATGACTGCAACAGTGAAACACGAAGAATATAGTACAGTTGTGTACACTTACCATAAATGTAGATGTTCGAGTGTATTCACTGTTGCAGTCCTGGTTACCCTCCCTCCAGCCCCCCTTTTTTTTCTGTAACTATACCTCTCATTTCTGTTACTATCTTTAAAAGCCTTTTTGGTGCATTTGCTTTTGTTTGGAGGTATATGTTTTTTTTTTTTTTTTTGTTTTTTTATTCTACATATTTATATATTTTGCTCCCCATTTGTGGGGCACCTGACATCTGGGGCAAGAAAAACTGATGTAATGGCGTCGGCTGCATGTTTTATACCCCTGACGTCATGGAAGGAGGGACAGCAACCGACGCAGGACCGAAGACTTTGTTAGTCAGGCCGACTGAGGGCAACCTGCCAGCAGATTACCCAAATGCAATGACTGCAACAGTGAATACACTCGAACATCTACATTTATGGTAAGTGTACACAACTGTACTTTCCCTTTTCTCTTCGTACCATGAAAAAGAATTTTGTTCCTGACATTTAACCCAGTCAGTAGAAATCGGCAGCAGCAGAAATTTCCAAGCTGCTAGAAAAAAAAGAGTAATTGAAACGGTCTCTTTTTATTACCAGAGAAAATGAGGACCTCAGACCAATTTTGGATATCAGTCACCTGAATCAGTTCGTAAAACAGCCAGAATTCCAGATGGTCACAGTTTAGTTCATATTGCCTCTTCTTGTGAAAGATGATTGTATCTGCTCAATAGATGTGAATATAGAGAAGCACTTTAGTCGATTCTTCCATTTCTGGTTGGGAGGCAGTCACTGCCAGTTCAGAGCCCTGCCTTTTGGTCTCAACCACAGTCCTCATTGCGTTCACCAGAATAATGACATTGTTAGTGGTGCACTTGTGTCTTCTAGGGATCTCATTCTTCTGCTACATCAATGATTGGTTCCTGACTGCTACTTCCAAGCATCTGCTACTGCATCACTTGGACCTTTTGCTTCTTACTGCACCTAGGTATAACAGTAAATTTCTCCAAGTATCAGTTGTTACCAACCCAACAGATAGAATTTATTGGATGCTCAACACAACTCTACAAGTTGTCAATCTGCTTTACCACAAGGTTATATCTTTACATCTAATAGACATGCAGATGGTTCATCATCTGTCTCCTCCAGCAAGGTTGATTTTGTGTCTACTAGGCCTAACAGCATCAACAATTCTAATGATTCCACTGTCCCGCTACCATGTGCGAGTGCTTCAGTGGACTCTTAACAGTACAGTGCTCTCTGAACTTTCACCCATTACATGCAAAGATTTGACTCATAAAGATCTGTAGGGAACACATTACTTGGTGGATCACCTCTTCTTAAGTAATTGAAGAATGGCGTTTTCACACAGGTGTTCCGATAACGGTCATAACCACTGACGCCTCCCTTCTAGGGTGGGTGGCATTTTGAAGGGAGGATGTTCCAAGGGTCCTGGTCACCAAGGAGGCCAACCTTCACATCAGTGTCTTGGAGATGAGGGCATTCCTCCTAGCATTGCAGACATTCCAGGATGTCGTCCCCAGGGGTGTGATTTGCATATAGATAGATAGCATGGCAGTCATATTACATAGAAAAAAAGGAGGAACTTGTTTTTACCCCCTATGTCGAAAGGCCATGACAGTCTGGCAGTGTGCAATGTCTTCATATTGTTTTCTGATAGCAATTTGTAATGTATATCCCAGGGACTTCATTGTTCTGGCGGACAAATTGAGCAGGACTATCCTAATGCCTCAGGAGTGGTCCCCAAAGCCAACAGTGGCAGCTTTAATTTTTCATCTTTGGGGCTAACCTTGCTGTGACCTATTTGCCTCCTACCTCAGCAGCAAGTGAGGCAGTTACTTTGCCTTGATCCCTCTACAGGGTCATTCACCTTGGGATGCTCTGGTCCACAGTTGACCCATGGTCCCTTTATGCTTTTGCTTTTCCCCCATTTCCACTTCCACTTCTGAACATATTCATTCATAAAGCCAGACAGTGCAAGGCCAAAGTAATTCTCATTGCCCCTGACAAACATAGCTCACCTTCCCGTGGGTTCTACTAGTACATCCCCCTTGCATGCTGGATCTATATTCAGATCTACTGTCTTAACTGTCTGGATTGCCTCCTCCAGACCAGATCACCATTAAGCTAACCAATTGGTTTCTCCAGTTTTGACTGTAGCCAGAGATGCCAAGCTTCCCAGTTCAGTTGGCTTCCCAGAAGCCTGCCACAAAAAGGATATATCACAGTAAATGGAAAATATTTTCTGTTTGGGCTGTATCCGAGGGTATTGACCCTTTTCTGCACCCATTCCCATTCATCTTGGAATTCTTAACTGAAGTGTTTCACATAGTTTTTAGTTATTCTACCATCAAAGTTCAAATGGCAGCAGTTTTGAATTTTCATATTGGTCGCAGTGACACTTCCATAGCTTCTTTGAAGATCTGAAGAGTTTTTTTAAGAGGAATATTTGTTTTATGTTCTCTCATTAGATACGGTCCCTTCGTGGGATATTGTCATCATGTTTCAAGCTCTCACACATCCTAACCTGTGGCTACAGTAGACATTAAATATCTAACTTGGAAAACAATTTTTCTAGTGGCTGTCACCTCAGCCAGATGGGTTTCAGAATTACAAGTGCTCTCACATAAACTTCCGTGTTTGATTTTCCATAAGGACAGAGTTTCTCTTAGAACTAATGCATCTTTCCTTCCAAAGGTGGGGTCCAAAACAAACCTGAATCAGTCTATACATTTACCAGCATTTTTCCCCAGATCCTCAAACAAAGGGAAATACATCTTGCACATGCTAGATGTTCGTCATTGTCTCAGAGTCTGTCTTCATCAGACAGAACAATTCAGGAAATCTGATCAACTTATTTCCTTCTCAAAACTAAAACCTGGTAGAGCTGTTGTAAAGGTTACACTCTCTCGGTGGTTGTCAGACTGCATTTCCTTGGTTTATAACAAGAAGGGTTATCTTTACAATCCAAATTAAAAGCTCATTCAGCAAGGATAGTAGGTACTTCAATGGCCTTTTCAAATAAACTTCCCATTGATTATATCTGTGATTATATCTGTGCAGCAACGATTTGGTCCACAGTCCATACCTTTATGATTCATTATAAACTGGATGTACAATCCAGATTTCGCTCTTCCTTTGATTCCACCATACTCAGGAACATACTTCCTCAGGGTCTACTTCAGATGTTCAACATTTCAAATCGCTGATTTTCATATGGCCGAGACCATATGATTAACAGTTTGAAATGTCGAACATCAGCTAAACAACGTAAAACACACAAAAGCACTTCATTAACTGCGTTTAGCAGGAGGGGCAAGCCCCCCGGCACCCCCCACACCACCTGCTACTTAAATATTCCTACTCCGAGATTGCACTACAGTGCAGGAAAGGGAAATCTTGCGGTTCCAGGCTGTATAGGGATCTCCACTATACATGTTCGAACTTTCAAAAGTTCTGTCATATAGTGTCGGCCATATGAATGTAGAACTTTTGAAAGTTCGTTTATATGAAGGGGACCCCTTCCTCAATACCACTCCGAAAAAAGGCTTGGGAATCTGTCCCATACATTGAATTGGACAAAACTAGACAACATTGGACAAAAAAGATTTATGTACTTGCCATAACAATAGATCCATGTTGTCTGATTTTTGTTCGGTTCAACCTCCCTCCCTCCTGTTCCCTTTCCAACTTGACACGTATGGCTTTCAGATGACTAGGTGGTTGCTGCTGCACATCCTGTCTATTAACAGTCTTGTCTGGCCGTTTTCATGTTTGCTTATCTGTGATTTTTTTTTTTTTGTATTCTAGTATTGGATCATAAGTTGGGCTTATCTGTACTGTAGGGGGCAAGCTCAATCTGAGGTACTAGGATGGGGTTCAGGGAATTATGGTAGGGGAGGAGTTAGAGCACTGGAACCATAAAAGCTTCAAAATCAGTGTTGAGGTTGGAGCCGGTCAGATCCGACAACCCATATGTTGAACTGGTAAAAAATCTGACAATATGGATCTATCATTATATGGTAAGTACATAACTTTCATTTTTAATCTAAAAAAATGCCAAGCATAAATATAAACAGACCAGAAAGAAGAAAGCTTAAGGCATGTTAACTGCTCAGACAGGGGTGAGGAGCAAAACTAACAAAAATGTAAGGCTTTTGAAAAGGAAAGGCAGGTGCAGTTAAGCACAGTAGGAGTAGGCTAAAAAAATAAAAGCAGTTTGGTCATAATGGACATGAATGTATGAATGGGAGTGATGGGATAGTAAGACTAGGAAGGGGAAGTGGAGCAGAGCAGTCTGCAGGGTAACATACATTACTCTGACAAGCCAGGGCATTTTTCAGCATACCTTAACTTATTGGAGCTTGTGAAGTTGAGCACATCACTGTATGTAATGTCAGGTAGCTCTGGATCCCCTTAAGTACCATAGATAATGGCAGTCTGCTTTGCATTCATGGCACCATCCCAACAACCATGCATTTATCCTTCTCACAGGCAGAACTTCCTCTTTCCCAGAGTGGATGAGCTGCCAAAGCCGTTCTTTTCAACCCCTCCTTTCCAGGCTCCTCCAGTATCCAAGTTGGTTGTTGATTTGGAGTCATCTGGACCATAGTCATGGTTCCATCACTGTGTGCCATTCAATCATGGGACAGAAAACTTAAATTTTGACTGTGCCAAACCTCCCAGCAGTCTATCAACAGGCTTGTTGGCATTTGAAGGAGCAACCATCCATAGTATATTTTAAAATAATTTAAGAGGGTGAGTGTCACAGAATCTGGGTATCCCCTGCAAATGTGTTTTTTCTTTTTATCCCCTCAGAGGTTCCTCACAGAGAAAATATAGGGTGTAAACAATACGTAGTATGCAGCTAGACTAAAAGCCTTGTCTCTTTCTCTGTCTCCTACTGACTATTAAAGGGTGACCTGTACCTGAACTACAGGGCATTCACAAATCCAGCCCTGATTGGAGCTGCGACACATTCGCAAGTCAGACAGCACAAGGGCCATCCGAGCTAGGGATCCAAACTTAGACAGTGGCTCAAACAACACATGTGGAAAGACAGATATGTGTCTCAGGGATTGCCCCTTCTTTGGAACAGGTTTCCTATTCACATTAAGCAGAGCACTTCCCTGGCCCTCTCCAAATGCAGTTTGGATCAATGGATGGGGAATTGCAAATTCAGTCTTGGGATAGTGCCAATGTCCCTTATGGACAGGAGCAGTCTATGAGATACTCTGCATAGGCACAAACCCAAGCCATCCTCTTGCCCTAGTGGCCATATATTGAGTAAAATTTAGTTGTATTGGCTAGGCTTGTAAGGGCTGTTAAGCTGTTAGCCTAGTAATCTCCTGTGAACCTATGAGGCTAGCATCTAAATCCTTTTTACTGCCCCCCCCCCCGCAAGACCTTGCCCAGTGGCTTTACTACAAGCACCCAACTGGCCCATTCTGTCTGTCTGTGGGCAACAAAAAAATGCATTCCTAGGCTAGGAAGACATCACTCCTGTCATTAGAATCTTTAGTTATGTATAATTTGTAGAGGCCTTTGAGAGGGTATAGCAGAAATTTTCCAAGTCTCTTTCCTTTCCATGTTCACTTATAATAATGTAGAGAATCTTTAGCCACTTTTTCACCCCCCTGTTTCAGGACATCAAGGGTTTCCTTATTGGATCTTGTTTATTTGGTTCCAAACGCAATTTTTCCAGCATTGACCAGTGCAGCATTGGCACTTATGTTGCAGCCTTTGTAGGTTACAGAGATCTTAACACCGATCTCAACTTTGATGATGATCTTCGTGTTTCACTGTTGCAGTCATTACATTTGGATTATCTGCTTGCAGTAGCCCTCAGTTGGCCTGATTAAACAAAGTCTTGGGTCCTGCCTCGGTTGCTGTCCCTTCTTCCATCACGTCAGGTCTTCAGGGGTATAAAACATGCAGCCAATCCCATTACATCAGTCTTTCTTGCCGTGTGGTGCCCGAAGCAGAAGTAGTTCACAAGTGCTGGTCAGCCTACTCCTGAAATTTTTGTTTTCGAGTTTCAGAACCGAAGTCTTCAACTAAAGCTAAGTACCCCGTTGGGGAAACTTTTTCTTGCTCCTTACCGATGTCAGTAAAAGTTAATTGCATTACTTGTGGAAAGCAAATACCTCATAAAGATTTTCATTCGTACTGTATTCCTTGCCTCTAGGCCCTGACCACAACGTACCTTGCTGTCGGTTTTGTGCTTTATTTAATCAGCGCACTATCCGTCGTCGGTATATTTTCGCCACTAAATATTTCGGTTCTCTGTTTAATTATCCAGAAATGTCATCGGTTAGCCATCGGACTACCGGGATGTCGAAAAAATGCAAAGATAAAGACAGAGACAGGCCTTCGAGGTCCAAAACTGCCGACGACACTTCTCGTAAGCCAGTCGCCAGTTCGCCGGTATCCCCCTTCTAAGATACCTAGGACTGAAGTTGTTTATGAATCTTCTGACCAGGATTCTGATTTTTCTGATTCTTCTGATGATCTGGATTTGCCCTTATCTACTTATGAGGATTCTGATGCAGAGGACTCTATTCCCTCTGCTTCCCCTCCAGAGGATTTTTCTTTTGGTGAAACCTTACATATACTCTAAGGGAGCATTTCCAGTGGGAAAGCCAGGATTTTTCTGATTCAAAAAAGAGGCTTAGGGATTTCTTACTCCTGCCTCAGCATAGGCCTTTAGCTATTCCTCCTGTACTAGACATTGTTGATGATGCTTTTTCGGAATCTAGTTTGGCCCCTGATTCTTTGCCTCCTACTCCCAGAAAACCTGACAGATATTACATATTTCATTCGTACTGTATTCCTTGCCTAGGCCTTGACCACGACGTACCTCGCTGTCAGTTTTGTGCCTTATTTAAACCACGAACTATCCGTCGTCGGTATATTTGCGCTTCTAAATTTTTTGGTGCTCGGTTCAATTGTCCTGATATGTCTTTAAGCCATCCAACTACCAACATTCCGAAGAAACGCAAAGATAAAGACAGAAACAGGCCGCCCAGTTCGCCGGTACTCATTGAGGCGCTTTCACAATCCCTGATACCCGCTACTTCAGATTCGCAGGCCTCTACTGAGACCCATTCGGAGTCCGGTATGCTGCGAGATGCTTCAACTGTGGAACCTGCGGATGTCTGTACCTTGGATGGGTCCAGAGCCGCTGTGCAGACACCGGCTTCTGAGGGTGTATTCAGGCCTACTAACTTGCATATTAAACCGGCGCCGTCTTCTTCTTCTAGGCCTAAAACGCGAACCATGCCTAGAAAACTGACGCCCAGACCGCATGGTCAGGCCTCTATGCCTAAAGAACAAATGATAAGAATGACTGAAGACCTTATTACTTTATTCAGGGGAAGCCAGCCTTCCCTCTCTAAGAGACCTAGGACTGAGTTTGCTTATGATACTTCTGACCAGGATTCTGAAAATTGTGTTTCCTGTGACCAGGATTTACCCTTATCTACCTTTGAGGATTCTGATGTTGAGGACGCTATTCCCTCTGCCGGCCCCCCCCCCCCCCCAGAGGATTTCTCTTTTGGTGAAACCTTGCATACTCTCAGGGAGCTTTTTCGTGGGGAAAGTCAGGATTTCTCTGATTCTACAAAGAGGCTTAGGGATTTCTTACGCCTACCCCAGCACGGGCCTTTAGCTATACCTCCTGTACTGGACATTGTTGATGATGCCTTTTCGGAATCTAGCATGGCCCCTGACTCTTTACCTCCTGCTTCCAGAAAACCTGATAGATATTACAGGGATCCTGACTCTCAAGTTCCATTTCAAAAATTCTACTGCGGATCCTGAAACCATTTCACAGGGACCCAAGGGCATTAAAGCTACTACTGCCAAAAATCCTACCCCCTCTGATAGAGACTCCAGGGTGCTGGATAGATGGGTAAGGTTAGGTTCATAGGTTCATACTAGGCTATCTGCCCGAGGGCATTTACAAGCCTAGCCCATAGTTTTGTGGCTTACGCCACCCCTTTAGTATGGGGAACTATACCCATTTTTTTGCTGTGCCTCTGTCGAGCAGTGACACTGAGGTAATCCCTGGGGTATATCTGCGATCTCCCATCCATTGGTCAAGATTTCTCTTGAACAAGGCCAGCGAGGTGCTCTGCCTCACATATACCGGGATTTTGTTCCACAGCATAGGGAGTCTTTGGGTGATGAATCTATCCCTCCAGCACGTCCTATTAATAGCCGTGTCGAGGTTTAAGTCTCCGGCGGTTGTGGCTCTGACGGATCTAGATTTTTTGAGGTGAAGCATATTCATCAAATCTGGGTTTGACATGGCCTTGTATGTTAGGCAAAGGTCACCTCTGAGCAAGCGTAAGTGACTGAATAGAGCTGGAGTTCTTTCAGTCGGGCAGCATAGGACAGATGTTTGAGACCCTTTATCCTTTTGGTGAGGAACTTTTGTGGCCTCTCCAGCTGCTGCAAGTGTCGGGTCAGATACATTCTGAATGGGGCATTGTACTCAATCATTGGTCTGATGAGTGATGAGTATAGGAGACTATGACCTCCTTGATCTAGATGAGAATCCTTCATGATAAGGTGGGCAATGTAGAAGGTCTTCCTAACTACTTTAGCTACATGGGTGTCGAATGACAGACTACTATCAACCTGGGTCCCCAGGTCCCTGATAACTACTTCTGTGCTCAGTGGATTGCCACCTATTTGGTAGCTAGGGGTAACCTTGTTTTTCCCAAGGGTATGACTATGCATTTTTGGCATTTAACTTTAGGCCATGGCTCTGGCACCAGTTATCCGCTTCTGTGAGACCCTTCTGAAGGATATCTGTGTCAGATGTGTTTTCTACTATGGCCAGTTTGCAGTCATCTGCAAACTTTGTCAGCCATAACCCTCCTGTGTTTGCTTGTACTTCGAAAAGTAGATGCCAAACAAGAGTGGGCCCAGGACTGAGCCCTGTGGTACACCACTTGTGACCGGCTTTGAGTCTGACATGGCGCCAGCAACTCTGACCCTGTGGGTTCTGTCACTCAGCCAGTTTGCAACCCATCTTGTGATGTATGGGTTAACATTTAAGCTGATGAGTTTTTCAGTGATACCCGAGTGGGGTATTGTATCAAGGCCTTCGCCAGATCGAGGTAGGCTGTATGGACTGCCTTTCCTCATCAATGGCTTTGGTGACTGTTTCAAAAGTCAACCAAGTTTAGAAGGCATGATCTGCCTTTGACAAAGCCAAACTGGGATGGATCCAAAGTCTGCAAATTCCTATGTCTTTATTTATGAGGTCCATTATGATCCTCTCCATGGCTTTGCAGATAAGGCTTGTCAAGCTAATGGGCGGTAATTTCCAGGGTCGGTGGAGGCACCGCCTTTGTGAAGTGGGACCACAGTTGCAGTGCGCCACTCCTGGGTAATGCATCCAGAGGTAAGACTATGATTAAACAGCTGTCCTAGCTGTGGGTTTAATTCCTCGTTGAGTTTGTGGAGCACACAGCCGGGGACACCATCAGGTCCCATGGCTGCTGTGCTTTTTCCCTTGCAGAGAGCAGTTCTCACTTGGGCGTTGGAGATGTTTGGGGCTGCAATCGCTGGTATAGATATCTCTCCTTTGGGGAGGGGAGTTTGCACTGAACCTGTCAGCCAGTATGTTGGCAATGTCTGTAGGATCAGTAATCTTCACATCATTTTGAACTAGTTCTGAACATATCTGGGAGTTTCCTCCCAGGTTTCTAACATAGCTAAAGAAGGCCTTATGATTGTCTTTTGAGTCTTTAGCTATTTTTCTCTCAAAATTTACTTTGGATGATTTTATGAGAGCTCTTAGTTTTTACTTATAGTGATCAAGGGTGTCTTACCTTTTAAGGATTTTGCTCTATCTTGTAGTAGCTTCCTCCTTTTGTTGTAGAGTTTGTTTATGGCTGGGGTCCACCAGACTGGACGCTTGCCTTTGGTACAAAGAGTCTTTGTTTTGCTTGGGATTGCCTTATCCATGCAGTCCTGCAGGTGCTGGTAGAAGGCATTTGTAAGTGATTCAGCGGCTTGAGTACTGTTTTCCACCGCTCGGGGCCTTAAAGGAGACCATCTTTAGAAGTGTGAAGTCGGCTTTCGAGAAGTTCTTTACTGTGGTCTTTTTATTTCAGGTGGGGTGGGATGAGGACCTCCAGCGAGATTAGTTTGTGATCTGATCTCACCAGTGAGGGGTATACTTCCGTGTTGAACATTGTGCTCCCATGTTCGTGATGATGAGATCAAGTATGTTTTCTCCTCTTGTGGGGATGGTGACTAGTTGTTCCATGGCATTTGAGTTTATGAATTCCAGGAACTTTTGGGCTAGGGTGTTTGGGCTTGAGTAGTGTTCCCAGTCTATATTAGGGTAATTGAAGTCACCTAGTATGATGGTATTTGGTGATACATTTATCCCTCTAGTGTTTTCAGGAAGGCCATGTGAGGTTCCTGAGTTTGTGAGGGTGGCCTGTAACATGCTACAATTTGCAGAGCAGTCTTGCCTATGGTTAATTGCATCTGGATGGTCTCCGATGCATCATGCGCCACCAGTCTTGAGGTGTGGGTGTCCTTGATGAATATGGATACCCCTCCTTTCTTGGTATTGTCCGGTTTTGGGGCGGAACGCATGATATGAGGTAAAACCTGATAGTGCTGGGGTGCTCTCAGGAGCCTTGAACCAGGTTTCTGTCACAGCACAGACATCGATGTTCTCCATACTGAGAAGGGCCTCGAGTGGCATTTTGAGATTTAGACTTCTGGCATTGAGCAGCATTACCCTTAGTTTTTTCCTTTTTGTGTTCTAGGGTGGTAGGTTTAGAATTTGAGCCTTGCCTAAAAAGGCACTATGGGGTGGCAAGAGCCTTTGCCAATATCCGAATCCCAGGGTGACAGGTGCAAGCCATCCTTGCGAAGCAGCGTGGCTTGTCCAGCATGTCATCCCAGGCAGACAGACATTGGATCCCCTTTAAATGACACCAGAGTTTAAGCCAATTGTTAAAGCTGATCATCTTATCTCTGTATTGTGGCATCATTCTTGGTGAAGGTAGGATACTGCTCAAGGTCAGGGTCATACCTGCCTGGGCTACATAATCAGAGAGCTCCTCAATGTCTCTTTTCATGTAGTCCAAGGAGGTACGTCTCAGGTTGTTTACACCAGCGTGGACAATGACTGAGTCGTATTTGTACCTGCTGTTGAGAGACCTGAGTGCTTGCGTTATGTGGCGGATTCTAGCGCCCGACAGGCAGCTTACTGTGACCTTCTCCTTACTCAGTCTGGTGAGCGGGACGGGAGTGTGTCTGACTATGGAGTCACCAATGACTAGTGTGTCTGGCATTGTGTTTGGCCTTAAGGGCTGTGACTGTTTGACACTCTGACTGTGAGGTCTATATGTTGCAGGTGTTGTGTTCTGAGGTGGTGGTTGTTTGGGTGTCTGCTTTGGTGGCCTCTGTTGTTTTGGTAGATTTTTGATCAGAGCCTCCGAGTATGTCTTTGTGTGTTTATGTGTATGATTTGAGGTTGTGATGGTACTATGTGAGACTGGGTCTATATTGTGTGTGGTAACCTTCTCCTCCTGACTGGTCTTGCCAGTCCTATGTTGAGAGAGCTCAGCCTCCAGTTTGGCCGTATAGTTGCATCTCTCGCATGTATTTGTGTTTTGTGGGAGGAGGAGAGGGTTGTCTGTGTACATGAGGCAATTGTAACATTGCCTCAATATTCCCAGGTTCACCAGCTGAGCAGGAGAGGACACTAGCAACTGATCCCTCGACATGCTAGAAGGACTAGACAAAAAAAACTTTAAAAGAGATTCCGGGGGACGTGGGTGACCGAGAATGGGGGTTTGTCTTTTTGGGGTGCTATCTATAAGAGTGCTGTATCAAGGTAATAAGTACTGTAGGAGCAAGTGCTAGGTTTAACAGATAGAGAATAGTCTACTTGGAGTCAAGTAGAGATGATCTTTTTAGTTATAGGATACGCTGATTAGATCAGTAGTATAGTTCGAGGAAGGTAGTTTTAAGGGAAAATTTGAAGAGTGGACTTTAGGTAGCCCGAATAGTTTAAACCTGCTTAACCGGCGCTGCCCTAGTGTGCAACAGTGGCAACTCCGCGCTAAAGCGTGCTTTATAGCAGGGGGCTGGAAAAGACAGGAAATGGCCCAAAATGGCCAATAAACTACAAGTTACTGCCTTAAACCACTCCTCTGAGGACAAACAGGCAGCTCAGTACTCCCTACTCCCACTAGTGAGTAAAGAAACTACCCCCTGACCAAACAAGGAAAATGGAGAAACACAGAAACCAAGACAAAGCCCAGGGATCAGCAAATCTGATCACTGGAACAAACTATTAGGAAAGTATGGAAAACAAGAGTATTTTTTTGTTTTTTCAAGTTTTTTTTCAGATAGGCAGAAAATACAATAAATGCTGTGTTTTTCGACTAATTGCTATCAAAAGGTAGTACACTTGAGTGTATTAGCTTCTGCAACTTTGTCAAAGGTATACACTTCTGCAACTTTGGCCATTAGAGCCTTGAATTGCCAATTTCTTATGTTAAAGTATCTGCTGCATATTATTGGATTGCTTAAACAGAAAATGATGTTGACTCCTGATTGTGCTGAAAATAAGGATTTACAGGATTTTTATACATTCTGCTGAACAAGTTGGTAAACATGCATTGCAGTGTGGTTTTGATTCATTAAAGGTATCTTGCAGGGCTACGGTAACTGGGTTTCTACTTAGAAGGCATGCTTGGCTTAAGGAGCAATCCTTGCCAGATTATGTTAAAGCGAAATTACTGGATGCTCCCTTAAATCAGGGCCACCTGTTTGGCAACAAGGCAGAAGAAGTTCTTAAAAAGATGGAGGAAAAAGCTACATCTATGCAAACTGTTAAAGATATTTTACAAGTACAACCTCCAAGATTTAGTAGGCAATGGCCTTCTAAGAATTGGTCCTTTCCTGCCTCTTCCAGACATTCTCAGTCCAAACCCAGATCCAGCAGAGCACCCAGGCTTCAGTCCCAGGGGACGCACAGGACTAAGCAGTGGGGGGCCTCCACTTCCAAATTTGGGAGTAATAAAACTCCCCCCTATGTTAAACTGTCTCAATGACTTCTTTTTAAAACTTCCAAGCAGTTCTCACCTGACTGCCCCGTTGGGGGGAAGATTGTACTTCATGCAAAGAACTGGGGACTCATTATCCAGGACAAATGGGTTTTAAATATAGTGTCTCAAGGATACAGATTTCATTTCCACATGTCACCAACTCCAAGCGGTTGGCCGGATCTACCTCCAAAGCAGTGGGCAGAGGCCCAAAAGCATGTACTCGCTCTCTCTTAAGCATAGGGGCTATTCATTTGGTACCAGAAGAGAAAAAGGGACAAGGTTTCTACTCAAGATTTTTTCCTGGTACCCAGAAAAGACAATTCATGTCGTCCCATCCTGGATCTGCATACTCTAAACACCTTTTTGTTGATTCCAAAATTCAAAATGCTGACTCTTCACCAGTTGCTTCCTATGATAAGCAAAGATGCCTGGTTGGCAACACTAAATTTAAAGGAAGCATACCTGCACATCGCAATCTAGGAGTATTGCAGAAGATACCTACGCTTCAAAGCAGGCTACACACACTATCAGTTCTCTGCACTGGTCTTTGGCTTATCTACTGCGCCCAGGGTATTCACAAAGTGCCTAGCTCCAGTCATTGCATTTTGCAGGCAAAGAAATATTCAAATATACCAATACCTGGACGATTGTCTAATTTAGGCAGAAAACCAGGACATACTTTTGAATCATCTGGCTTTTGTACAGAGGGTGCGAACGTGTCTGGGGTACACCATAAACGAAAAGAAATCACACCTGATACCCTGTCAACAAATTATATTCCTGGGAGCAAGCTTGAATACAACTTCCCAGATGACTTTCCTTACGCCAGAGAAACAAATTCACTTGACAGCCTACTTCAAACAAATGATCACAAAAACCCTGCTATATGCAAGGCAAATACTACAAGCCTTCGGGTTCATGAGCTCCTGCATTCTTTTAATTCCATATGCAAGTCTGCATATGAGGAAACTACAATGGTATCTAAAATGCCTATGGTGTCAACATTCTCAGGATCTAGAAGCAATGATTCCTATCATTCCTTGTCTACGCCTAGAGTTCCTTTGGTGGGCAGAGGCCTGCCACCAAAACAAGGGACTACCATACACACTACCCCCTGCCACCCAAACCCTAACAACAGACACATCAGACTATGTATGGGGGGGGAGGGGGGGTTGCACCTGGCAGGGAAGTGCATTCAGGGCAAATGGAACCCAATTCAAATGCACCTTCACATCAATCATAAAGAAATGTTAGCTGTACAGAATACCCTGACAGCCTTCAAGGACCACATTCTTCCAGGACAATTAATGGTAAAGACTGACAACACCACTGTTATGTACTACATAAACAAGCAGGGGGAGTACACATTCTTACCCCCTCTGCAGACTAGCCATGGCATTGTGGAACACAGCCTTGAGCTACCAAGTACATCTATGAGCTCAGTTCCTGCCAGGAAAACTAAATACACTGACAGGTGGATTAAGCAGAACCCTCATGGACCCACACGAGTGGAAACTGGAACCAAGGATTTTCAACATGTTGACAAGCAAATGGGGGAGCCCAGATATAGACCTGTTTGCCTCCCACCAGAACTATCAATTGGAAAAATGTTGTGCAAGGACTCCCCACAGACAAGCTTGGAAGGTGGATGCTCTGTCCTTCAGCTGGAAAAACCTATCCGTTTATGCCTTTCCTCCTCTGCCTCTGCTCTCCAAAGTACTACTAAAGATCAAACAGGACAAGCCAAGGACGATTTTAATTGCACCAGACTGGCCACGCCAACACTAGTACCCCCTCCTACACAGTGTGTCATGCTTGGCCCCATGGCACCTGCCTCAGACTCCTTCCCTGTTGTCTCAGCAGGAGAACCAGATTCTGCACCCTCAGTTGCAAACCCTCAACCTAGCAGCCTGGCTAATTACCTAATCTCTCCTTTACCACCCCTCAGTAAATCAGTGATGCACATCATTTTAGAGGCTAGGAGGCCTAGTACTAGAAAATCTTATGCTGCAAAATGGAAAAGATTTTGTACCTGGAACCAGTCTCAAGGGATGAGTGCAGCAGTGCCCAGTTTACCTCAGATTCTACAATATTTGACTGAGATGCTTCATAAGGACTTGTCCTTTTCCTCCAACAAAATTCATGCCTCAGCCATTTCAGCTGCTCAAGCAGTTCCTCAGAGGGGCCAAAAATTTAAAGCCACCGAGGACAGCTCCAACTCCAGCTTGGGACCTTAACTTTGTCTTACTCACTCCTCCTCCTTTCGAGCCAGTTGCTACTGCAAATTTAAAATTCCTTTCCTGGAAAACAGCTTTCCTTTTAGCAATCACTTCTGCAAGAAGGATATCTGAGTTACAGGCCCTTATGGCAGTGGACCCTTTTATCATCTTTCATGCGGACAGGGTGTCCCTCAGAAACAATCCCTCCTTCATGCCCAAGGTGGTATCCAGTGTGGTTCTTAATCAGTCCATTCATTTGCCTACCTTCTTTCCTAACCCACAGAACAAAGGGGAACGAATACTGCACTCCTTAGATGTGCACAGACAACTTAGAGTCTACTTGGACAAGACTAAACCTCAAAGAAAATCTGAACAACTGCTGGTGGCATTTGCTGCAGGGACAGAGGGGAAAACTATTTCAATGCAACCATTTCAAAATGGATAGGCCGCTGCATTCATTTCTGCTATAAACACCATGGAAAACCTATCCCTCAGGGCATCAGACCCCATTCAACCAGGGCTGCATCTACCTCTACAGCCTTTCTCAGGGTCGTCCCTCCAAGGGACAATCCTAGAAGTTGCTACCTGGAGTTCTGTGCATACTTTCACCAAGCAAGCATTATCATTTGCCAATTTTCTCTAAATCCAAAGCTGGTTTTGCCACTGCAGTGTTGCAGGGCCTTATAGCTGGTCCTAATTCTATTTAAATTCCTCCTTCCAACCTTAGCTTTGGGAATCTACCCAAATGTAATGACTGCAACAGTGAAACACGAAGAACATAGTACAGTTGTGTACACTTACCATAAATGTAGATGTTCGAGTGTATTCACTGTTGCAGTCCTGGTTACCCTCCCTCCTGCCCCCTTTCTTCTTTTGGCTATACCTCTACTCTCACTTACTATGCTCAAAAAGCTTTTTTTGGTATTATTACTTTTTTGTTGGAGGTATATCTTTGCATTATAGGTTTAATTGCTTCCCATTAGGGGGCACCTGACATCTGGGGCAAGAAAAACTGATGTAATGGTATCGGCTGCATGTTTTATACCCCTGATGACCTGACGTCATGGAAGAAAGGAAAGCAACTGACGCAGGACCCAAGACATTGTTAATCAGGCCGACTGAGGGCTACTGCAAGCAGATAACCCAAATGTAATGACTGCAGCAGTGAATAAACTCGAACATCTGCATTTATGGTAAGTGTACACAACTGTACTTTCTACCCAGTCCATTTATCCTTTGTATCCCCTCTCTTCCTTCTTAACCTGTTAGTTTTTTTTTTCTCTAATACCATCGTTGGTATTTCCTTTCTACTCTTTACCACCTTGGTAGTCTTAACTACCACTGTTGGTAGATCTCCTGTTCCTATCCTTTTACCATACCGGTAGTCTTATCTACCATTGTTGGTAGATTTTCTGTTCGTTCTTTTCTGTCGTGTGCAAGTCTGTGAGTGATTTGTGTTGTGAGCATTTTTCATTGTTTTCAGTATGGCAGAAAAACCAAAATGCACGTCTGGATTTAAGCAGTGCCATGAATGTGGCAGAAAGATGCCCAATTTCGACAGTCATCTTTCCTGTGTCTACTGTTTAGGAGTTCCCCACTTGGAAACTAACTGTGATTTATGTAAGGGCTTCAGTCAGAAAACTTTAGTTGGGCACCATAGGAAGCTCATACTAAAGGTTTTGTTCAAAACTTCATTTAGTGAAGCCTTGTCCAAGGCCAACACTGCTTCCCATGATACTCCGAAAAAGAGATGCCACTCTGTACCTGCATCTCCATCGGTGCCAGTGGCCCGCAACCATAAGACTTCGGTTCCAACCCCCTCGGAACAGACTGCTAAAGTACTGAAACTTCAACCTGATGTCTCCTCAGCAATGTCCACGTCTATGGTGCCGTCTGCACTGGTGTTGGCGCCAGCCTCTTTAGTTTCCGGTTCAGTGGAGACCTTGCCTTTGGCACAGCAACATGTTTCACCAGTCCCCGCTGTGCCTCAGCCGCCTCTGCTAATTTCCTCAGTGCCGAAATTAGATCAAGACCTGCCCAGGACAAGATATTCTCCATTTATAGACCCTTTCGTGGGCCAACTGCCTAGCCCCTTCCTAGAATGCCCAGAGTCTCCTTAGGTCTTCTCAGTTAAATATTCCACAAGTCCCTCTGAGTTAGATGTCGTGAGGTTGGTAGATCCACTGTTGGTGGCTAGAGGTATTCCTGCAGCTTCTCCGGTCCCTCTCCCACCTGGACTTGAGAACTCCTCTACCAGGACTCCTACCTACTGTTTCACCTCCTCTGACTTCCACCACAGTTTCAGAGCCCAGTACTTTGACTTCCCCAGTACCAGCTGTTTTGGTGCCATTAGGTGCTTCCACCCTGGCACCAGATGTTGCCCTGACTTAATCAGTTCCTGCTGTGGAACCGACGGACTCTCAGGGCCGTGACCTCTCATCCTGTCCCGTGGGTCACGTTCCGGCACCTAGGTTTAGTATGGTGTCAACCTCTGCTCCTGGAACAACCTGCCCAAGCAACAAGGATTTCCGAAGCTGAAACGCAAACAAACACCAGTCACAACCAAAGTGACACATAGCTCACAACACCAGTGTGCCACCCAACAACAGCCCCTAAGGCATGACAGTCTACCCAACAGTTTAGTCATAGGTGACTCTATAGTCAGGGACACTGATGTCCCACTCACCAGGCTGAACAAGGAGAAAATTACAGTCAGCTGCCTGTTGGGTGCCAGGATCCACCACATAACGCATGCACTCAAGTCACTCCACAACAAGTACAAATACGACTGTCATTGTCCATGTTGGAGTGAATGACTTGAGACTACATGAAAAGAAACATGGAAGAGCTCTTGGGTCATGTGGCCCAGGCAGGTATGTCCCTACCCCTGAGTAGCATCCTACCTTCGCCCAGGATGATACCACAGTATAAGGACAAATGATTGATTTCAGCGATTGGCTAAGCTTCTGGTGTCATTCAGAGGAGATCCAGTATCTGTCTGCCTGGGACGACATGATCGACAATCCATGATGCTTTGCCAGAGATGGTCTGCATCCGTCGCCCCTGTGATTCAGGTTACTGGCTAAAGCTCTTGTCACCCCTCTAGCCCTTTTTTAGACAAGATTCAAAGGACAAAGCCACCACTGTAACAGATGCAAGCATGCAAAATCTGAAGGTAATGCCACTCAATGCTAGAAGTCTAAACCTCAAAATGCACTCTCTCGAGGCACTCCTAAAAATGTCGAACATCGATGTCTGTGCAGTAACTGAGACCTGGATCAAGGCTCCAGAGAGCACCCCCTGCAATACCAGGCTACAACTCTTACCATACCTTTCGGTCACCAAACCAAGACCGAAACACTAAAGGTGGAGGAGTGTCCATATTCATCAAGGATATTCACACCTCCAGGCTAGTTGCCCAGCACAATGCATCTGAAATTCTCCAGGTGTAACTAACACTAGGTAAGACTGCAATCCAAATTGTAGCTTGCTACAGATCCCCTACCATGCCCCAAGATTCTCACTACACCTTTCTAAACATACTGGAAAATATTAAGATACAACCAAACACCCTAATACTGGGTGATTTCAACTACCCTGTCATTAACTGGGAAAACTACTCTGGTACCAACACATTTTCCCACCGGTTCTTGGAATTCATAAATTCCAATGCCCTGGATCAACTAATCCATTGTCCAACCAGGGGCTCCAATATCCTAGACCTGGTCTTTACCAACATGGGAGATAGATGCTCCACACCAGTGGTCACCCCCTCATTGGTCAGGTCTGACCATAAGCTAATCACCCTTGACATCCACATCCCACCCCCACCCCACAGTAAGGAAACCTCCATAAAAAACTTCTCCAAAGCCAACTTCATGCTACTCAAGTTAGAAGTGACAAACTTTATGACACCCATGCAGACGGGAGCTGAAAGTTCGACTGCTGAATCCTACACTAAGACACTGTACGAGCACATCCACTCGTGCATAAATCGTGCTATCCCAAATAGAACCAAGACACTCTCCTCCAAAAAAAAGGAAGCCAGTCTGGTGGTCCCCTGCCATAAATAAACTATACAACAGAAGGAAGAAACTGTTGTAGAAAAGAGGAAAATCCAGGATGCAAAAAACTCCCTTACCAGCCTCAGTAAGAAGCTGAGATCCCTCATAAAATCCTCCAAAGCTAATTACGAAAAAAAAATTGCCAAAGATTCCAAAGACAGCCACAAGGCATTCTATAGTTATGTCAAGAATCTAAATGGTAATGCTCAGATCTGCTCTGATCTACAATAGAATGGCATTAAATATACTGATCCCAAGGATATTGCCAAAATCCTGGCAGATGGATGTAGTGCCAACTTCACCCCCTAAAGGGCCCATCTCAGTACGAAAAGATTGCTAAATTCTGGTAATCACGGCCACACAGGTAGAAGCCACACTCTCCAAAGCTAAGACTACAGCATCCATGGGACCAGATGACATCCCGAGCTGTGTACTACATGAACTACAAAATGAACTGGCACCTCACTTAAGTGTCATGTTTAATCATAGCTTCACCTCAGGCTTCGTGCCCACTGAGTGGTGCACAGCTACATTTATCCCACTCCACAAGGGGGATCCACCTTGGATCCCGGGAATTACCATCCCATCAGTCTGACGAGCCTGATCTGCAAGGGCATGGAACGCATTATCATGGAACTTAAAAACAAAGACATTGGCAACCTTGAAACTCTGGACCCCCACCCAGTTTGGGTTCGTGAAGGGCTGATCTTGTCTCCTGAACCTGATTGATGTCTTTGAATCAGTCTCCAGAGCTGTGGACGAGGGTAAGGCGGTTCACACAGCCTATCGGGACCTCGCCAAGGCCTTCAACACCATCCCCCACTCTGGAGTCAGAGTTAAACTTATTAAGCTGGGCATAAATCCCTACGTCACTCAATGGGTTGCCAATTGGCTTACTGACAGAACCCACGCTGTAAAACTAACTGACTCCAAATCCAGCTCTAGACAAGTGACAAGTGGAGTACCTCAGGGTTCAGTCCTGGGACCACTCTTTTTTGGCATCTACTTCTCTGAAGTACAGGCCAACACTAAGGGACTCTGGCTAACAAAGTTTGCAGATGACTACAAACTGGGAGCCATTATTGTATCCCCAAATGATATGGATATTCTACAAAAGGGCCTTACAGAAACAAATGCTTGGTGCCAGAACCATGGGCTCAAGCTTAATGCCAAGAAATGTATAGATGTTCTTCGTGTTTCACTTTTGCAGTCATTACATTTGGGTAATCTGCTGGCAGGTTGCCCTCAGTCGGCCTGAATAACAAAGTCTTCGGTCCTTCGTCGGTGCTGTCTCTTCTTCCATGACGTCAGGTCGTCAGGGGTATAAAATATGCAGCCGACTCAATTTTATTCAGTCTTTCTTGCCGCGCGGTGCCCGAAGCAGAAGCAGTTCACAAGTGCCGGTCGGCTGACTCCTGAAATTTTCGTATTCGAGTTTCAGAACCAAATTCTTCAAACTAAAGCTATGTACCCCGTTGGGGAAACTTTTTCTTGCTCCTTACCGATGTCAGTAAAAGTTAATAATTGCATTACTTGTGGGAAGCAAATACCTCATAAGGATTTTCATTTGTACTGTATTCTTTGCCTAGGCCCAGATCACAACGTGCCTTGCTGTCGGTTTTGTGCTAGATTTAACCAACGCAGTATTAAGCGTTGGTATATTTTTGCTTCTAAATATTTTGGTACAAGATTTAATTATCCTGAAATGTCATCGGTTAGCAATCCGACTACCGGAGTTCACAAAAAACGCAAAGAAAAAGGCAGAGACACACTGTCGAGGTCCAAAACCGACGACGAAGCTTCTCCTAAGCCAGTCGCCAGTTCGCCGGTACTCAGTGAGGCGCTTTCGCAGCCCCTGATACCTGCTACGTTTGAGTCGCAGGGCTCTACCGAGACCCATTCTGAGTCCGGTATGCCGCGAGATTCTCAGAGTATTGAACCTGTGGATGTCTCTCCCTTGGATGGGTCCGGAGCCGCTGAGCAGGCACCGGTTTCTGAGGGTGTTTTCAGGCCTCAACATTTTTATATTAAACTGACTCCAGCCTCAAAAACAAGGTCAAAAACATCTTCTATGTCTAAAAAACTGACGCATGAGCCACGTGCTCAGGCCCCTATGCCTAAAAACAGATGGTCAAAATGGCTGAGGATTTAATTACCTTGATCATGGGTTCCCAACCCCCCCCACGCTAAGAGGCCTAGGCAAGGCACTGATTATGAATCTTTAGATCAGGTTTCCATTTCTTCTGATTCCTCTTCTGATCAGGAATTTTATATTCCACCCTGTGAGGATTCTGATGCAGAGGAATCCATCCCATCTGCATCTCCTCCTGAGGATTACTCTTTTGGAGAGACTTTGCATACTTTAAGGGAACATTTTCTTTGGGAGAGTCAGGACTTCTCTGAATCAAAAAGGAGGCTTAGGGATTTCCTCCTTCTTCGTCAGCATAGGCCTTTGGCAGTACCTTCTGTATTAGACATTGTTGATGATGTGTTTTTGGAATCAAGCATGGCTCGTGATTCCCTGCCTCCGACTCCTAGTAAGCCAGACAGATATTACAGGGTTCCTGACTCCCACAAATTTCTATTCAAAAATCCTGCTGCTGATCCTGAGACTATTTCTCAGGGTCCCAAGGGTGTTAAGGCCTCTACAGCCAAAAATCCTATCCCCTCTGACAGAGATTCCAGGGTGCTGGATAGTCGGGGAAAGAAGGTTTATACGTCTGCAACCTTGGCAGTCAGGGCCTTAAACTGCCAGATGTCCTTCAAGGATGCATCTGCAGTCATAACAAATGGGTTGTCCTGTCATCAGGCAGCCCTTCGGTCGGCCGGATTCCAAAGTCTGGGTCTGGCTTCGGCTGGAGTCACACTTCACCTGACGTCATTGCGGCAGTTTTCGGGTATAAAGGCATCAGCCGACGCCATTTTCCCCAGTCTTTCTTGCCGCGTGGCGCCCGAAGCAGAAGCTGTTCGCAAGTGCCGGTCGGTCAGATCCAGAGATTACTACTACCGAATACTACTTCGAAGACTTCTATAAAGCTAAGTACCCCGTTGGGGACTCTTTCTTGCCTCAGCCGATGTCAGAGAAAGTTAATAACTGTTTAACTTGTGGGAAACAAATACCTCATAAGGATTTCCACTCCTATTGCATACATTGTTTAGGCCCAGACCACGACGTAGCAGCTTGTCTAGCCTGTGCTTCTTTTAACCAGCGGACGCTTAGACGTCGCTTGGACTTTGCTGAACAGATTTTCGGCTCCGAATTTGCCTACATTATGCCGTCGGATCCTCCGACTACGCAGATAACTAAAACGCAAAGAAAAGGACCGACACTCGCGGTCCACGGTTTCGGCTGAAACCACGGCCAAGCAAACCGCGAGTGTCTCGGTTTCGGCCGAAACCGAGCAAGTGGTTCTTTCTTCAGCCGATAACTTGCCTTCTACCGAGGCCTCTTCTACTCTGGTAGAAACGGCCTCTGAAATCCAGCCTTCTGTTGCGATTTCACAGGATTTATCAGACACCATCCCTCTAGATATTTCTACTCCTGCACGTGGAGCTGCTAGGCCTCCTCCAGCTATGTCTATTAAGGCCTTTGCCAAGGTTTAAAGCAGCCAAAACTTCCAGGCCAGTGGCTGCAAAGCCCCCCTCTCACAGGCCCAGCTCCAGCTCCCATATGCTTTCTTTGGCACAGGATCTCATCACTTTAATCTGTGGATCCCAGCCTCATCCAGATAGGGCCTCTCTCCCTCCTCCAGAAAAGAGACCTAGAGCAGAGCCCCCTGAGCCAGTAGCCACAGATGATTCTTCTGATGATTCAGAACACTCAGATCCTCCAGAGGCTTCTTATTCTCTTTACGAAGACTCCGATGCTGAGGAGTCCATCCCTTCAGCCTCTCCTCCTGAGGAATTTTCCTTTGGGGAAACCTTGCATGCTATGAGGGAACAATTCCAGTGGCAGGGCCAAGATTTCTCAGATTCAAGGAAAAGGCTTAGGACCTTTCTACACTTACCACAGCATAGGCCTTTAGCTATTCCTCCAGTTCTATCTGTTGTTGATGATGCATTTAATGATGCTTGCACTTCTCCTGATACGTTACCTCCGGCCCCTGCTAAACCAGATAGGTACTACAGGGTCCCGGACACTCATCACCACTTATATAAGGCCCCTTTTGCAGATCCTGAGACTATCTCCCAGGGCCCTAAAGCTGTAGCAGCTTCTTCTAAAAACCCCCTCCCCTCTGAAAGGGATTCCAGGTCCTTAGAGAGATGGGGTAAAAAAGTTTACACCTCTGCTACCTTGTCAGCTAGAGCTTTGAACTGCCAATTTCATATGATTCAATATCAAGAGTTTATGCTTGACCAGTTAACTAAAAAGCTTGTCCTCTGAAGAATCTTTAGATAAAAAGTATGTTCAAGAAATGTTACATAACATTCAGCAGGTTAGTAACCATTCTTTAAAATGTGGCTATGATGCACTGGAGGCTTCTTTAGATCAGCCATGACGGGCACAGTTATCAGGAGGCATGCATGGTTGAAAGAACAGGCATTACCAGACCATATCAAATCTAAGCTTTTGGATGCACCTATGGACAAGGTCAATTTATTTGGTGCCCCCGCACAGCAAGTTTTGAAAAAGATGGAAGAGAAAGCAAAATCTGTGCAAACAGTAAAAGATTTCTTACAAGTTCAACCTCCAAGGTTTAGCAGAAATTGGCCTCCAAGAATTGGTCCTTTCCGAGTCCTCTAAGGCACAAAGAGGCAGGTATAGGCTCTAGAGGCAGAAACCAATCCAGAGGTGCCTACAGGGGCCAGTGGCAGGGTAACAACCAACGAGGCACGGACACAGCTACCACCACTACAACAACTCAATCACAGTGACTTGGCGGTGGCACCGCCTACCAGGGAACAAATGGAAGCACCTTTAGGCGGAAAGCTAACCTTATTTTCAAAAAACTGGCACTGCATTACAAGAGAAAATGGATTTTGCAAACTATAGACCAAGGTTACAGGTTCCATTTCCATACTCTACCAGGAAAGAGAGGAATGCCGAACCTACCACCTACTCAAAGGGCAGAAGCTCTAAGACAAATATCTCAATTATTAAGAATGAGAGCTGTGGAAAAGGTACCATCTATGGAGCAACGGAAGGGATTTTACTCCAGGCTCTTCCTGGTACCAAGAAAAGAAAACAAATGGAGGCCTATTCTAGATCTGTCCGCTCTAAACACATTCCTCATTGTTCCAAAATTCAAAATGCTGACTCTACAGCAGCTTCTTCCCATGCTGGGCAAGGAGTCTTGGCTGGTAACTCTAGATCTCAAGGAGGCATACCTGCACGTCCCCATAAGACCAATTTGCAGAAGATACCTCAGATTTCTTGCAGGATCAGAGCATTATCAATTCTCAGCATTGCCCTTTGGCTTATCTACTGCGCCCAGAGTGTTCACGAAATGCCTGGCATCAGTAATCGCTCATTGCAGACTTCAGGGAATTCAAATCTATCCCTACCTGGACGACTGCCTGATACAAGCGGACAGCAAAAACAAATTAACAGAAGACTTACAAAGAGTCATCTGTCTGCTACAAGCCCTGAGATACACAGTCAATACAAAAAAGTCAAGGCTGATTCCATCCCAAATAATAACCTTTCTGGGTGCATAACTGGACACATCAAAACAAATGGCATTTCTAACTGCAGAAAAGAAAGAACAACTTCCTCTCTACTTCTTGACATTAACAAAGCAGAGCCACCTAACTGCAAGAAAAGTGTTACAAGCTCTAGGCTTCATGGCATCCTGCATAATTCTGGTCCCTCATGCCAGGCTTCATATGAGAAAGCTACAGTGGTACCTAAAGAATTTGTGGTCTCAGCCCAAGACAAACTATCACGACATATGCCTCAGACCTCGGTTGGGGGGCACACATGATGGACAAGTGCATTCAAGGCCTATGGACTCAAGACCAACTGCATCTACACATAAACCTAAAAGAAATGATGGCAGTAAAATTGGCAATCCAGGCATTCAGACCTCTTCTCCACGAAGGCCAGCTGTTGATAAGGACAGACAATACCACAGTTATGTGGTACATCAACAAACAGGGAGGCACACACTCATACCCCCTATGCCGGCTGGCACTAGACCTATGGGATGTGGCTCTGGGCTACAACCTTCAGTTACAGGCAATTTATGTACCAGGAAGGAAAACATTCTAGCAGACATATTAAGCAGAACTACAACAGATGCCCACGAATGGATGCTGCATCCGACATCTTCAAAGACATCACAAGGAAATGGGGATTACCACACATAGACTTGTTTGCATCCCCATACAATCACCAGTTGAAAAATTCTGCACAAGGACTTACCACCCACTTGCTTGGAAGGTGGACTCCCTATCTTTCAGTTGGAAAAGCCTGACAGCATACGCATTCCCACCACTTCCTTTGGTGCACAAGGTGCTTCTCAAGATCAAAGAGGAACGTCCGAGGATCATTCTGATAGCCCCAGACTGGCCAAGACAACATTGGTACCCACTACTGAGGAGCATGTCCAGGGAACAAATATGGAAACTACCACTGATCCCATTACTGCTGACACAGAACAACTACAACATTCTGCATCCAAGCCTAAAAACTCTGCAGCTAACTGCCTGGAACATTACATGACAGAAATTAACCTACATTTATCCCAAAGGGTTAAGGATATAATCCTGGAGGCTCGTAGACCTTCAACAAGAAAGAATTATGCAGCAAAATGGAAAAGATATCTCATCTGGAGTGCTGCAAAAGGGCACGAGGTGACACCGGTGAACATAGCCAACATCCTGGAGTACTTGGCTGAGCTCTACCACACAGGCCTGTCCTTTTCCTCCATTAAGATACATGCATCAGCTATTTCAGCACAGTACAGTTTGCATCCTCCTGTCTTCTCATCCTCTGCTCAGACAGTTTCTGAGGGGAATTAAAATGTAAAACCTCCCAGGAAACCTCCATTGCCAGCTTGGGACTTGAACTTTGTGCTAGAAAACCTGACCCTGCCTCCTTCGGAGCCAGCAGTTCCAGCAAACTTCCAATACCTATCCTGGAAAACTGCCTTCCTGCTGGCAATAACTTCAGCAAGAAGGGTCTCTGAACTACAAGCATTAATGGCAGTACAACCCTTCCTGATCTTTCATCAAGATAGAGTGTCCATGAGAACAAATCCTACATTTATGCCTAAGGTGGTATCCAGAGTCTCTTTAAATCAGGCTATCCACCTTCCTACTTTCTACCCCAATCCACAGAACAGGGAGAAAAGCTCTTACATACCTTGGATGTACACAGGCAATTACGCTACTACCTGGACAGGACTAAAACAATAGAAAACTGACCAGCTTCTGGTAGCTTATGCAACAGGAAAAGAAGGAAAACCAATTTCTAAACAGACAATCTCCAAATGGATAGGAAATTGCATTCGACTTTGTTACTCCTACCATGGAAAGAAAACTCCAGAGAACATCAGGCCTCACTCCACAAGGGCCACAGCCACTACCACAGCTTTTCTACGAGGAGTGGCTACCAAGGACATTATAGAGGCTGCTACTTGGACCTCCGTGCATACATTTGCCAAGCATTATAACTTACCTCTATATTCTAGATCCCGTGCTGGCTTTGCCACTGCTGTTTTGCAAGGGATCCTGACTACACCATAATGTACTCTCATTTCCTCCTCCCCTAGTTTAGCTATGGTATTCTACCCATTTGTTATGACTGCAGATGCATCCTTGAAGGACATAGTACAGTTTTGTACCTACCATAAATGTAGATGTCCGAGAGGAATGCATCTGCAGTCGGGTTTACCCACCCTCCTTCCCCTCTGAGGTACTCCTAGGGTACTTACCAATCTACAGCTAGCTTGGGGGGATCTATTATGGTGTATTTGTTTGTATATATGTACATACATGTTTATTTTGTGTGTTTGCTCTCTACTATTTGGAAACTTTGACATTTATCCAAATTTAGCCTACCAAGAGGGCACCTGGGGCAAGAAACACTGAGGAAAATGGCGTCGGCTGATGCCTTTATACCCGAAAACTGCCGCAATGACGTCGGGTGAAGTGCGACTCCAGCGGCCAGACCCAGACTTTGGAATCCGGCCGACCGAAGGGCTGCCTGATGACAGGACAACCCATTTGTTATGACTGCAGATGCATTCCTCTCGGACATCTACATTTATGGTAGGTACAAAACTATACTTTTCATATGCTTAAATATCAACAGCATGTTATGGGCTTACTAAAACAGAAAATGATGTTTATTTCTGATTGTGTGGAAAATAGTTACAGGAATTATTGCATTCAGCAGAACAGGTTGGAAAGCATACTTTGCAATGTGGTTTTGATTCATTGGAGGGCTCTTGTAGGGCCGCCATTACTGGATCTGTGATTAGAAGGCATGCCTGGCTCAAGGAGCAAAATCTGCCTAATCATGTTAAAGCTAAATTGTTGGATGCCCCTTTGCAGCATGATACTCTTTTTGGTAATGAGGCAGAAGAGGTTTTAAAGAAAATGGAAGACAAAGCTAAATCTATGCAAACTGTAAAATAGTTCTTGTAATTGCAGCCACCCAGGTTCAGTAGACACTGGCCTACTAAAAATTGGTCCTTTCCTGTGTCCAACAGAGCCACTCAAGGCAAATCCAGGCGCTCAAAAGGCTCCAGATACCAATCACAGGGTTCTTACAGGTCAAAGCAATAGGGTGCCTCCACCTCCAAATCTGGAGGAAACAAAGCACAACCCTACAGTAAGCAGTCTCAATGACTTTCCTCTACCATCACCAAGCACTTATCTTTTGGCAGCTCCCATTGGGGGGAAAAATAGCACTTCATGCTCAAAATTGGCAAGTGGGTATTAAACATAGTATCCCAGGGGTACAGATTTAATTTCCATACTTTGCCAATTCCAAACTGATGGCCATGTCTGCCACAAAACCAGTGGGCAGAGGCCCAGAAACAAGTCATGTCCCTCATGGATATGGGGGCTATTCAACCGGTACCAGAAAAGGAAAAAGGACAAGGTTTTTATTAAAGACTTTTCCTGGTACCCAGAAAAGACCATTCATGGCGTCCAGTACTGGACTTATTGATTTTGAACACATTCCTGGACATTCCAAAATTCAAAATGCTGACTTTACAACAGCTACTGCCTATGCTAGGTAGGAGTGCTTGGTTAATAACTCTAGACGTAAAAGAGGCATACCTGCATATCCCAATAAGGGAATCATGCAGAAGATACCTCCGCTTTAAAGCAGGTTTTTTGCGTTACCAATTTTCTGCACTGCCCTTTGGCTTATCTACTGCGCCCAGGGTCTTTACAAAGTGCCTGGCACCAGTAATTGCATTCTGCAGACAAAGAAGCATTAAAATTTATCCTTATCTGGATGACTGTCTCATTCAAGCAGAGGACAATGACACTCTTCTTCAACATGTGGCGTTTGTAAAATGGCTTCTAGCATGCCTAGGGTACACCATAAACGAAAAGAAATCATAACTGGTACCCTCTCAAATAATTACATTCCTGGGTGCAAGCTTGAATACAACTGCCCAGATGGCTTACCTCATGCCAGACAAACAAAGGTAACTGACATCATACTTCAAACAAATGGCAACAAAAACCCAGTTATCTGCAAGACAAATTCTGCAGGCTTTGGGGTTCATGGCATCCTGCATTCTACTAATTCCATATACGAGACTGCATATGAGGAAACTTCAATGGTACCTAAAAAGTATATGGAGTCAACATTGTCACAGTCTGGAAACAATGATTCCTCTCATTCCCTGCCTACAACAGGAGTTTCTTTGGTGGGCAGAGACATGTCACCAAAACAAGGGACTGTCATTCACTCTACCCCCTGCCACCCAAACCCTAACTACAGATGGCGGGGAGATGCATTCAGGGCAAATGGAGCCCAAACCAAATGCATCTGCATATCAACCAGAAAGAGATGCTAACTGTTCAGAGTGCTCTGACAGCCTTCGAGGACTTACTTCATCCAGGACAACTACTGATAAAGATGGACAACACCACAGTTATGTGGTACATAAACAAGCAGGGGGGGTACACATTCCTACCCTTTGCAGACTAGCCATGGCCTTGTGGAACACAGCCTTGACTTACCAAGTACATCTTCAAGCTCATTTCCTGCCAGTACTCTGGCAGACCTAAGCAGAAATCTTATGGACCCGCACGATTGGAAACTGGATCCATAGATCTTCAGCATGTTAACACAGAAATGGTGGAGCCCAGACATAGATCTGTTTGTCTCACCCCAAAATTATCAGTTGGACAAATTCTGCACAAAAACACATCACAAAAAAGCAGGGAAAGTGGATGCTCTATCGTTCAGCTCAAAAAACCTATTAGTCTATGCCTTTCCCCCACTGCCCAAGGTCTTACTAAAAGTCAGACATGAAAAACCAAAAATGATCCTAGTTGCTCCGGACTGGCCTCGCCAGCACTGGTACCCACTTCTAAGGAATATGTCTCAACTTCCTCCATGGTACTTGCCTCAAATACCTCAACTACTGTCTCAGCAGAACAATCAAATTCTGCACACTCAACTGCAAACTCTGAATCTTGCAGCATGGCTGATCAATTAATTATTCAAACAACACCTCTCAGTAAATCTGTGATGGATGTCATTTTGGAAGCCAGAAGGCCTTAGCACTAGAAAATATTATGCTGATAAATGGAAGAGATTCGATTCTGTGCTTGGAACCAAGCACAAGGACCAGACACAGCAAAGCCCAATATTCCTCAGATTTTACAATAGTTGACTGAGATGCTTGACAAGGGCCTATCTTTTTCTTCAATAAAAATCCATGCCTCTGCCATCTTGGCTCATTACAACACGGAGCCTCCCTTCTTTTCTCATCCTCTGATTAAACAGTATCTTAAAGGGGCCAAAGATTTAAGGCCTCCTAGAAGATCATCAACTCCTGCATGGGACCTCAGTTTTGTGCTGGAAAAACTCACCCTGCCTCCTTTTGAACCAGCAGCTACTGCGGATATAACATTTCTATCTTAGAAAACTGCTTTTCTCTTGGCAGTCACTTCAGCAAGAAGGGTTTCAGAACTACAGGCTCTCATGGCAGTGGAGCCTTTTATTATATTTTACCCGGACAGGGTGTCCCTCAGGACCAATCCTTCTTTTATGCCTAAGGTGGTATCCATTGTGGCTCTTAACCAGACCATTCACCTGCCAACATTTTACCCCAAATCCGCAGAACAAGGGGGAGCGGATTCTGCATTCATTGGACGTACACAGACAACTAAGATTCTACTTAAACAGGACCAAATCTCTAAGAAAGTCTGAGCAACTACTGGTAGCATTTGCTGCAGGGTCAGAGGGGAAGGCTATTTCAAAGCAGACTATTTTTAAGTGGATAAGCCACTGCATTCGTTTCTGCTACTTGCACCATGGTAAACCTGTGCCCAAGGGGATTAGATCACATTCCACCAGGGCTGCCTCTACTTCAGCAGCTTTTCACAGAGGGGTTCCAAACAAAGACATTCTGGAAGCTGCTACTTGGAGCTCTGTTCATACCTTCACAAAGCATTATAATTTGCCTCTCTTCTCCAAATCCAGGGCAGGCTTTGGCACTGCAGTTCTGCAGGGCCTTATAGCCGCTCCTAATGCTGTTTAGTTCCATCCTCCCATCCATAGCTTTGGGATTCTACCCAAATGTAATGACTGCAACAGTGAAACACGAAGAACATAGTACAGTTCTGTACACTTACCATAAATGTAGATGTTCGAGTGTGTTCACTGTTGCAGTCTGGGTTACCCACCTGCCATCCCCCTTTTCTATACCTGCTCTCTCCTTCGCTATACACAAAAAGCCTTTGTGGTGTATTTGCTTTTAGATGAAGGTAAAGTGTACGTTTCTAAAAGTGCATTTATATATATTTACTGTTTATTTATATATATATATATATATATATATATATATATATATATATATATATATATATATATAGAAAAACTGAATAAAATGGCGTCGGCTGCATGTTTTATACCCCTGACGACTTGACGTCATGGAAGAAGAGACAGCAACCGACGCAGGACACAAGACTTTGTTATTCAAGCTGACTGAGGGCAACCTGCCAGCAGATTACCAAAATGTAATGACTGCAACAGTGAATACACTCGAACATCTACATTTATGGTAAGTGTACACAACTGTACTTTATCCCCTTGGGGAAAAAAACATGTACCCATGAATTACCACATAAGTGGCAGTACACTAAACACCAAAAGTATGATGAGAGACTTAGGGACACAGTTGGACAGTTGTCTTACCTTCCAGAACCACATCTTTCTATGTGGCACACTTCATCACTAAGGGCATTTCATCCAGAAAAAAGGAGGTCATTGTCCCACTGTACTCATCCCTCATTAGACCCATTATAGAGTACAGCGCCCCGGTTGATATGTACCTCACAAGACCGCTGCAACAGCTGGAAAGGCTGCAGAAGTACCTGACTAAAAGAATCAGAGGCCTAAAGCAGATGCCGTATGCTGACTGTCTAAAAGAAACTCCAGCTATACTCTGTGGTATATCGTCTACTAAGAGGCGATCTCTGCTTAACATACAAGGCCATGTCAAACCCTGAGCTGTTGGACATGCTCCACTTAAAGAAATCCCAATCCCTCAGAACCACATGCTCCAGGGATCTAAACCTTGTCATCACAATGAACAAAACATACTGGAGGGATAGGTTCCTGACCCAGAGACTCCCCATACTCTGGAATAGACAGCCCATACATGTCAAGCAGAGCCTCCTTGGCCGTTTTCAAAAGGAACCTTGACGATTGGATGGGAGGTAGGAAATTCACCCTGTGATCACGTCAGTCGCCCTGCTAGACAGGGTTCCAGGGAAGTAAATATTGTGGGAAGAAATATCCACGGAATTGTTATGGCTAGGTTTGTACAGGCCCTAGGGCCGATAGCCTAGTACCAACCTATGAACCTTTGAACATCGTCGGTTGCAGATCCTTCCCCAGCTCCAGCTTCGGAAGCCAGACTCTCGGAGTGGCGTATGACCTTGGTTCCGAGGTGGGCTCTCTCGGTTCTGTGCTCCCACTCCTCTTTGGGGGGCACCGCCTTCCAGGTCACGGAGAGAGCCTTAGCCTTTGCAGGCTCTCAGCTGGTCCCTCCTGCTTCAGAGCGTCCTTATCCTGTGGTCCAGAGTTGACACCAATCCCTACGACAGGACAGAGAACACCGAAGCTTCAGGTTGCCCATGCACAGAGCCCCTCTTCTTCGCAGTTCTCTTCCGAGATCCCCACTGAGGAACTGCCTCGAAAGAAGACATGCAAGAGCAAGTACCTGGATTCCTTTGAAGAATCTTGATACTGAAGACACGGATTTTGATGAAGGGGAGGGCTCAGCCTGGCCACCCCCTGAAGATGTCTTTTTTGGAGACATCCTGGAAATTCTAAAATAGAGGGGTAACTGGGAGCCAAGACCCATCCTCAGAGGACACCCTGTACTTGCAACCCTTCGGTGCTTGACCATCTATTTCCTGGGTGTCCCCACCCACTGATGATCTCATCAAGCTAATAGTGCTGCGGGCTTGGAAAGCTCTTGATGCCATAGAGCCTATTCCCTGGAGATCTGACAAGATATGTCACCACCAAAGAACCACCAGTATTGGGCCAAAGGTTTAACAGAAGATGACATGCCGGTGGCGGCTGCCACCAAAAATAACTTGCAGATGAGAATCCTTCTGTACATCTGCCTAATAGAGATTCAGTGATGGTGGACAGGTTTTGTAAAGCAAGTCTGTGCTTCATCAACCTTTGCAGCTAGCCACCCTGGAGTCTATATCGAACTCGTCCATGCTGTTGATCGCATATGCAACCAAAGGTACAAGCAGGCAGCAGGTTCCGGCATTGCCATTAGGTGACATGCCTGGATGCTCTTGTTTGATTTCGCGAAGCCTTTCATGTCTTCCTTCATCAGCACTCTGTTTGACAGATCATTCTTGTTCAGCCCCAGAGTTAAGGACACACTAGCCAGGTGTGAAAAAGATGGTAAGAATTTGTCTGCTGTGGGCATTCGTTTTTCTCTTCCTCAACGATCCTTTTCTAGGAATCAGAGGAGTGGAAAAATGTGGTTCAAAAAGTCCCGGGGCCTTTCCAGGACACACATGGAGGCAGCTTCCCTTGGGGTAGAGGGTGGAGCTCAGATGTAAGATGCCAACCCCAAGCCAATGGTGGTCCACGAAACCAGGGATCCAGAGACTCTTTCTCTGGAGAGCCCTACCAGCGCTCCTGAAAGGAGGCCCAATTGCTTACCTCTGGAAGCAGTTGGAGGAAGACTTTCACTGGACTCGTCAACCTGGTGACAAATAACCTCTGATACTTTGGTGCAGAAAATCATTACCAGAGGCTATGGCATCCCCTTCACCCTTTTTCCATGTTCTCTTAAGAAAAATCCCCAGTTTTCCACCCCATCAGAGGAATCAGGCAGCCAAAGAAATTCAAAAGCTGCTACAAAAAACCAAAAAGTCATCCAAGAAGTCCCACCAGACCAGATAGGGTCTGTTTTTTACTCAATGTTATTTTTAGTGCCAAAACACATGGGGGACTGGAAGCCAATGTTGAACCTTAGCCTTCTGAATAACTTTGTTCAGCAGACAAAATTCCGGATGGCCATGGTTCATTCTGTTCTCCCCTTTCTAGAGGAAAACGATTGGATGTGCTCAATATAACTTCAAGATTCGTATTACCATATAAAAATGGACAAGTGCTCAAGAAGGTTCCTTTGCTTTTGGTTAGGGGCCAGCCATTACCATTTCAGAAATCTGCCCTTTGGTATCACCACAGCCCTCAGGGTGTTCAACAAATATATGGCAGCTGTATGGCGTGAGGTTATGCGGATTCTGGGTGTTTCCTTATCTAGACGACTGGCTGCTCACTGCCCCAGCCAGGCATCTACTGATTCAAACCATAGACTTCATCACACGTCTGTACAGTACCATGGGCATTACCGTTAACTACAAAAAGTCTCCATTATCCCCACTCAAGACTTAGAATACATAGGAGCCTGCCTCAACACAGTTTCTTGCATAGCTTCTCTACCCTTTCACAGGCTCCAAAAGATAAGGTCGCAAGTTCAGTCCATTTTACCAAAACACAAGGTGCCTTCTCTTCTTATACTTCAGGCCATAGGATCCATGGCAGCAGCTGTCACCTTCGTTCCACTGGCAAGGTTTCACGTGAGAATACTTCAATGGCTTCTAGCCTCACAATGGTCCGTTCTTTCTCACCCAATGAATCACCTGATCCTGATTTATTTTATTTATTTAACATTTATTAACTGGGAAAGTCCGACTTGGAATGAAGCCAATTTTCAGCGGAGGCCTGGGGAGAAATGCTCCAGATGCATGTCTTTGTAACGTGGGAGGAAACCGGAGCACCCAGAGGAAACCCACACAAATGCAGGGAGGACATGCAGACTACACACAGAAGGCAACCCAGGCGAGAATCGAACCGGAGAACCTCTTGCTGTGAGGCGACAACGCTACCACAGCGCCATCCTGATAACGGACCTGATGGGCCATCCATTTGCTCCACCTCAACCCAAGGCCGTAGTGACCACAGACACCTCTCAGATGGGGTGGGGGGCATTATCTAGGAAAGACAGTCCAAGGCACTAAGGCCAACTTGCACATCAGTGTCCTGGAATTGAGAGCAGTGCTCCTAGTGTTGCAGTCCTTTCAAGCTGCCCTTCCTCTGGACAACATGTCAGTAGCCTGGTATATCAACAGACGGGGGGAACCAATTCCTACCCCGTCTGCCAGGAAGCTCTCAGAGTTTGGCAGTGGGCGATATCCTCCAACCGCTTTCTTGTGGCAACCCATATCATGGGGAGCTTCAGTGTGATAGCGGACAAGTTGAGACAGAACCATTCTACTGCCTCACGAATGGTCACTCAATCCCCAAGTGGCTAAATAAATCTTTCGCCGCTGGGGCCAGCCTTGTTGCGACCTGTTTGCTTTTCCACTGAACAACAAGTGCATTACTTACTTTGCCTTAATCAGTCTGCAGGGAGAGTCCCTGAGAGATACTGTCCTTCTCGATTGGTCCTCGGGTCTCCTTTATGCCTTTCTCCCCTTTCCCCTCATTTCCCTCTTCGTGAAGAAAGCTCAAAGGTTGCAGGCCAAAGTGATCCTCATTGCCGCCTCCTGGTCCAGGCAAGTTTGGTTCCCCTTTCTGTGACCTCGCTTGGTTCACCAACCATGGATTCTGGACCCAGTTCGAAACCTGCTGTCTCACCCGTAAGGGCTGCTTCATCCCGAGCTTCACTCCCTCAAGCTCACGGCTTGGTTTCTCCAATTCTGTTAGTCACCAGGCAGAATAATATTGCTTCCCCTGTCCAAAAAATTCTTCTGGCTTCCGATAGACCTTCCACCAGGAAGCTTGATTCCAGTAAATGGAAAAGATTTTATATTTGGGCCTCTGAAAACAATTTAGACCACTTTTCGGCTCCATTTGAAGTTTTGGAATTCCTAGCTGCTCTTTTTGACCAAAGAGTGGCTGCCTCCACCATTACAGCTTATTTAGCAACAATCTCTAATTTTCACAATGGATATGATACCATTTGTTAATTTCCCACCATCTGTGCAAAGTGTTTCTCAAATGAGTTTTATGTGTCAATCCTCAATTCAAGGACCTGTTGGCTCCATGGGACCTTTCCTTCGTTTTTCAGTACTTAGTACAACCTCCCATTGAACCAGCTGCCACTTGCCATCTCAAATTCCTTTCCTGGAAAACTCGTTTTATAGTGGCCATCACTTCTGCCAGAAGAGTCTCAGAAATTTGGATTCTTTTGTGCGAAACCACCCTACATCATCTTTCATAAAGACAGGTTGTCATTGAAGACTAACCCTTCCTTTCTTCTTAAGGTGGTCTCTGAGTCAAACATTAGTCAGTCCATTGAATTACCATTTTTCTTTCCCAGTTTTTCAAACAAGGGTGAATATTGTTTACACGTATTGGGCGTTCATAGGCAACTAAAGTTTTAACTTGACAGGACTAAAGACTGCAGAGCATCAGATCAGTTGTTTTATTTCCTTTTCATGACCAAAACTAGGAAAATCAGTATTAAAAGTGACCCTATCTAAATGGCTGAGAGATTGTGTTACCTTCATTTATGAACATAATAATCGAAAATTGTCTGCGCCTGTAAGAGCGCATTCAACCAGATCCATCGCCAAATCAGCTGTTTTTCATTCTAAAGCTTCTTTAGATGAAATATGTGCAGCTGCAACTTGGGCTAAGCCTCTTACCTTTATCATTCATTGCAAATTAGATATGGTCTCCAGGGGAAGAGCATGATGTTATGTAGTCCTATCTCGCCTACATTCTTACCTGTGGGTTGCTCCGACTCGGCCGATTTTACTAGCTCAAAGTCTCTCATTGGCTGGGCTAAGAGGGTATCCCATGGTGCACTGCTCCATATCACCAACAACCAGATGCTCGTGAAGCCTCTTGCACGGCAAAGAAAGCAAAAAATCCACAAAACGAAGCCAGCAAGTGAGGAAGGTGTAAATAATTATTTATTAACCCAAAGGAAAAATCCAGTGAGTTATCAAAATAGATAAATATCGAAAAATATCTCAATATGTCCAAACCGGTTTCGGCTCAAAAATAGCCTTCTTCAGTGGATACAAACAAAAAAATGTAACAAACAACAGCAACTCAGTACATATAGATATACACCTGGTAATAAGCAACATGACCAGTCACAACATAAAGACAATAAATGATAATGATTAATCATTAAATTAGAATTGGTCATTGAGACCAGGTGGAAACAACGCTCCCAGTTTTATTATTCATTTCTTTTCTTTAAAATTAAGCAACTCATGCCAACTGTCTTGGTCTTTGCAAATTCCATTGATATGGTCAATAATCACAAATTTAAAAGAAGCAGTGGTGTGTTTCAAGGTATGTTTAAATAGGGCATTATTGGGACGTTTATTTTTAATGCAACTCAGATGTTCACAAATTCTCAAGCGAAAAGCTCGAGAAGTCTGCCCCACATAGAATGCAGAACAAGTACAGGTCACCAAATAAATGACCCACTTTGTGCTGCAATTGGCCCACATCTTTATTTCAAAAACCTCAGAGGTGTTTTTGCTAGTAAATTCACGAGTATTGGAAATCCGCATGCAATAAGCACAGTGACCACATGAAAAACACCCCAATACAGGACCCCCTGTCAAGGAGATTTGATTATAGACTGGAGAACCATTAATAGGCCTTTTGTAATGACTAAGCCTTGAGCCTATGGTCCGTCCCTTTCTAAAGGAGAAAAAACATCTCTCCTGAAGAAAAGGATGAAGTCTCTCTTCAGCTAACAGAACATTCCAATGTCTCTGAATGATGTTTGCAAAACCTTGAGTGTTTCGTCCATAAGTGGTAACCAAACGCAAAGGCTGTGTGACCCCCTTACTATTATGATTTTTATAACGCAATAAATCTTGCCTATTAAAATTGGAGGCCCATTGTTTAGCCTGATTAATGGTCCCTGGACGATAACCCCTTTCAAGAAATCTACAAGCAAGATCATCACGTGTTGTAGCATAAGATGATGGGTTAGAACAGATCCTCTTAGCTCTTAAAAATTGGGATTTGGGTATGTTCTGGATGATATGTTGTGGGTGGAGGCTAGAAGCATATAGAAAGAGTTATATTCAGGAAATTTTCTGAAAATAGTGGTAGACAATGTATTATCAGCATTTCTAGTAATTTCCACATCCTGAAAATACATCTTGGATCTGTGGAATGACATTTTAAATTCAATGCCCCATACATTGTTATTAAGATAATTAAGAAACTGCTCCATATCCCCAGATCTCATTTGCCGCTTGTGTAGCTCGGACGTGGTCTTGCTTGGCTGTGGCTAAGTACATTCCTTTTTGCTATTTTTCTTAGAGAAATTTGATATTTCATATCCAAAAGCTATTTTGATAGCTATTTCTTGTTGCTGTCGCTGTGTTTGAGTGTAATAGTTGTGTTTTTGGTATTCCTAAGTATTCCAGCGGGCTAGGCCCATTTTAGTTAGAGGACCTAGTCCTCCCTTCTGTTGTTAGATAAACTTTTTGTGTGATTGTGTTTATCTGTGTGTTCCCTAGAAGATCCGTTTCAGTTAGAGGTTCTTAGAGTGCGTCTAGTAGAGTTTTTCTGGTGTTTCTAATTTGTGTGTTATTCCTGCCCTTTTTGTTAGTGGTGTCTAGGTGGTTTCGCTTAGTGCTAGTTAAGATGTCTAAGGATCAGAAGGAGCATAAGCCTTCTGGCTTTAAAAAAAATGTTCCAAGTGTGGATATAAGATGTCCATCACAGATGGACACTCTGTGTGTGTTTACTGCCTTGGAGCCATCCATTTACAGGAGTCGTGTAGCTTTTGCAACGCGTTCAGTCCTAGGGTGCTCCAGGAGAGGAAAAATAAATTAATATTAAAGGGACTGCTAAAACCATCATTTGAGGAAGCTATAGACTCGGCTTCTAGTCCTCAGTCAAAAAATCTAAATCTTCCAAGGCTAAGAAAAGATCTCCGGCTCCATCTGCCACTTCGAAGCCTCCGGAGAAGATTACTGTTTTGGATTCTACCTCCTCGGCTCCACTGTCCTCGGGGTCGCAGGAGGTATCAATGTTAACTGAATCGGCGTCGGCTCCTATTATTCTTGAACCCATTCAGAGCCGTTTGCCCAGTGTGAGGCACGGTTCACCTGACAAGAGATCCCAATCTCCATCGCTCTCCTCCAAATCCTCCAGGCTTTCTGATTTGGATGTTGATAGGGTGGTGCAGAGGCTCCTGCAGTCGCTGGTGTTGGCTAAATTGTTCTCGGCTCTGACCCACTCGGCTCCGGAGCCAGTTCCTATGACCGTTTCGGTGATTCCTCCTCCGAGCACAACCTTGTCGTCGGAGCCGGTATGCTCCGCTCCGAGTGATGATGCTCATCGTGCATACAGCTGCAGTCATAAAAGATGGGTTATCCTGCCGTCAGGTGGGTCCTCGGTCGGCCGAATTCCAAAGTCTAGGTCCGGCGTCGGTTGTCGTCGCTTCCTCCCTGATGTCAGTGCGGCAGGGGTATAAAAGAGGCAGCCAACGCCATTTTCTTCAGTCTTTCTTGCCGTGCGGTGCCCGAAGCAGAAGCAGTTCGCAAGTGCCGGTCGGCCAGCTCCTGAGATTTACGAAAGTATTTCAGCCGAAGTCTTCTTGAAAGCTAAGTACCCCATTGGGGAAACTTTTCTTGCCTCAGACCGATGTCAGACAAAGTTAATAATTGCATTTCATGTGGGAAGCAAATACCGCATAAGGATTTCCACTCTTATTGTATACCTTGCTTAGGCCCAGACCACGACGTCTCGGCCTGCCGTTTTTGTGCTAGATTCAACAAACGCACTATTAAGCGTCGGGCGGAGTTCGCCCTTCACTTTTTTGGCAAAAAATTGAATTATATTATGTCGTCGGATACTCCGACTCCAGTTTTGAGCAAAAAACGCAAAGATAAGGACCGGCATACGAGGTCTGCACCACCTACTGATACCACGCTAAGGCCGACTACCGGTTCTCCGGTACTCAGCGAGGTGCCTACGCAGCCCCTGAGTACCGATGACAATGCATTACTGTGTCTTCAGTACCCGAGTGCAGGCTCCTCGGCCCCATTCCTACTACAGATACCGACGCCACTCCTGGCGGGGAAACTCAGAATTTAGACAGGCCTGCCTTTTCTCAAGGGGTCTTCAGGCCTTCCTCCTTCTCTATTAAAGCCTTCACTAAATCTAAAACAGCCATGAAAACCAAAAAACAGGTTCCTCAGACACCCGCTCAAGGCACCATGCCTAAAAAACAGATGCTTAAGATGGCTGAGGATTTGATTACTCTTATCAGGGGTTCTCAACCCCCCTCTGACAAAAGGCCCAGATTAGAGGAAGACTATAATGGGTATAGTTCCCCATACTAAAGGGGTGGCGTAAGCCACAAAACTATGGGCTAGGCTTGTAAATGCCCTCGGGCAGATAGCCTAGTATGAAAACTGAAACTGAAAACTGAAACTACCCTTCCTCAGATCAAGCTTCTATTACCTCAGAACTATCTGAGGACCAGGATTGTGCCTATTCTCCATTCGAAGACTGATGCAGAGGAGTCTATTCCCTCGGTCTCCCCCCCCCCCCCGAGGACTTCTCTTTTGGGGAAACCCTGCATACATTGAGGGAACACTTTCACTGGGAAGGCCAAGATTACTCAGATTCCAAGAAAAGGCTCAGGGAATTTCTTCTGCTCCCCCAGCATAGGCCTCTGGCTATCCCTCCTGTTTTAGATATATTGGATGATGTGTACACAGAAGCCAGCCTTAATCCTGATTCTTTGCCTCCAGCTCTTGTTAAACCAGACAGGTATTACCGGGTTCCTGATTCTCACCAGTTCCTATATAAAAGCCATACTGCTGACCCAGAAACTATTTCACAGGGTCCCAAGGGGAATTAAGGCCTCTACTGCTAAAAACCCATTACCTTCAGAGAGAGATTACAGATCTTTAGAAAGGTGGGGGAAAAAGGTGTACACCTCGGCCACTTTAACCATGAGGGCATTAAACTGTCAGTTCCATATGTTAAAGTATCAACAGTTTTTGATATCTCAGCTGAAAAGCAAAATGACACAACCAGAACAACCAGATTTAAAAGAGTTGCCAGGATTTGTTGCATGGTGCAGAGCAAGTGGGTAAACATACCTTGCAGTGTGGTTTTGATGCTTTAGAGGCCTCATGTAGAGCTGCTGTTACGGGGTCTGTTATACGTAGGCATGCTTGGCTCAAAGAGCAAACCTTACCAGATCATGTCAAAGCTAAATTATTAGATGCACCTCTTCAAAAAGATGTATTGTTTGGTGTTAAAGCAGAGGAGGTGCTAAAGAAAATGGAGGAAAAAGTGAAATCAATGCAAACAGTGAAAGATTTCCTGCAGGTACAGCCTCCACGTTTCAGCAGAAACTGGCCTTCAAACAATTGGTCCTTTCCAGCCACGGACAGACCTCAAAGGGGCAGATACAGGCGTCCAAGGGGTAGAGGGCAACCTCAAGGATCTTTCAGAGCCAGACAGTGGCAAGCACCAACCCCAAGAGGTGGAGAAGATAGATCACAGTCTTTTAGAAAACAGACACAATGACTTCCCCCTACACCTGCCAAGCAAAGCTTTAATGGCAGCACGTTTGGGCGGAAAACTGACATTATTCTCAAAAAATTGGCATATTGCTACAACAGACAAATGGATTCTGGACATTATAGACAGAGGCTACAGGTTCCACTTTTACACCCTTCCAAAAATGAGAGGCATGCCAAACCTGCCACAAAATCAAAGGGCAGAGGCACAAAAACAAATTTCAGCTCTCATGGACATGAAAGCAATTCAAGAGGTACCTGCAAAAGAACAAGGTCAAGGGTTTTATTCCAGACTATTCCTGGTACCAAGGAAAGACAAAGATTGGAGACCTATCCATCCTAAACACATATCTACAGGTGCCAAAATTCAAGATGCTCACATTACAGCAGCTTCTTCCCATGCTGGGCAAGGAGTCTTGGCTGGTAACATTGGACCTCAAGGAGGCATACCTGCATGTCCCTATCAGACAAGATTGCAGAAGATACCTCAGATTTCTTGCAGGTTCAACCCATTACCAATTCTCTGCATTGCCCTTTGGCTTATCTACTGCCCAGAGTGTTTACGAAATGCCTGGCATCAGTAATCGCCTTCTGCAGTCTACAAGGGATACAAATCTACCCATATCTGGACGACTGCCTAATCCAAGCGGACAGCAAGGACATACTACTGCAGCACCTGGCGTTTGTAATAAAACTGTTGAACTTCCTGGGATACACAGTCAACAAAAAGAAATCAAAACTAATACCCTCTCAACAAATAATTTTCCTGGGTGCCAACTTGGATACAACCACCCAGATGGCCTACCTCACGCCAGACAAGCAAGGGCAACTGTCTCAATACTTCAGAAAAATGGCAACTTACACCAGGCTAACTGCAAGGAAAGTCCTGCAGGCTCTGGGATTCATGGCATCTTGCATCCTACTTATCCCATGTGCAAAGCTGCATATGAGGAAACTTCAATGGTACCTAAAAAACTTATGGTCTCACCATAGCCACAGCTTGGAAGCAGTTATACCACTCATTCCATGCCTTCAAAAGGAATTTATGTGGTGGGCTCAAGCTTGCCAAAGAAACACAGGTCTTCCTTTCTGTGTACCTCAAGCAACTCAAATCATCACAACAGATGCCTCAGACTACGCATGGGGAGCACACATGACAAATCAGTGCATTCAGGGAAAATGGGCACGGAAAGAGAAGCTCCTTCACATCAACCAAAAGGAAATGCTAGCCGTGCAAAAAGCTATTATGACCTTCAAAGACCTACTGCATCCAGGCCAGCTATTGCTAAGGACAGACAACACCACAGTGATGTGGTACATAAACAAACAGGGGGGAACTCATTTATACCCCCTGTGCAGGCAAGCCATGACCCTATGGAACACAGCACTGGAATTGAAAATTCAACTACAGGCACAATTCCTGCCAGGGAAGGAAAACACACTGGCAGACAACCTAAGCAGAAACATGACAGATCCACACGAATGGAAGTTGCATCCTCAAATTTTCACAAAGATAACTTGGGCATGGGGACAGCCAGACATAGATCTCTTTGCTACCCACAGAAATTGCCAGTTGAAAAAATTTTGTTCAAGGACCTATCATCCACAGGCCTGGAAAGTGGACGCACTTTCCTTCAATTGGGTAACATTGGCAGTCTATGCCTTCCCGCCTCTTCCTCTGCTGCCCAAAGTTCTATTAAAAGCCAGAGCAGAGAGGCCGAAAGTGATTCTCATTGCTCCAGACTGGCCAAGGCAACACTGGTATCCACTCCTGAAGAGCCTGACACATTCCCCACCATGGATCCTACCTCTAGTCCCTCTTCTGTTGTCCCAGCACAACTACAAAACTTTTCACAGCCATCTCAAAACTCTAAATCTAGCTGCATGGAGAATTCCTTGATTTCCCAACAGTTTCTCCTCTCCAAGGAGGTGCAGGATGTCATCTTGGAGGCCAGAAGACCTTCTACTAGAAAGGCCTACTCTGCCAAATGGAAATGATTTTGTGCCTGGAATCAAAAGAAGGGACAGAATCCTTGGGTAATAAATATACCTCAAATTTTACAGTACCTAGCTGAGATGTTAAACAGTGGACTTTCCTTCTCCTCCATCAAGATCCACGCTTCAGCCATTTCTGCACAATACAACACAGATCCTCCTTTATTCTCTCATCCTCTCTTAAGGCAGTTCCTCAGAGGGGCAAAAAATATAAATCCCCCAAGGAAACTACCAGTCCCTGCTTGGGACCTCAACTTCATATTGGAAAAGCTGACCCTTCCTCCCTTTGAGCCAGCTTCTTCATCAGAGTTACAGTACTTGTCATGGAAAACAGCCTTTCTTCTGGCTATCACCTCAGCTTGCAGGGTTTCGGAGCTACAGGCCCTCGTGGCTGTGCAACCATTTATTATTTTCCATCAGGACAGAGTTTCCTTACGAACCAACCCTACCTTTATGCCAAAGGTAGTATCCAGTGTAGCTTTGAATCAGACTATCCACTTACCTACCTTTTATCCTAATCCACAAAACAAAGGGGAAAGACTACTACATTCCTTGGACATTCACAGACAACTTCGTTATTATTTGGACAGGACAAAGCCATTCAGGAAATCTGAGCAACTCTTTGTGTCCTATGCTGCATGTGCTCAAGGAAAGGCTATTTCCAAACAGACAATTTCAAAATGGATAGCCCACTGCATATGCTTTTGTTACTCATTTCATGGAAAAACTGTTCCTGCATGCATCAGATCCCACTCCACCAGAGCCACAGCTACCTCTGCAGCCTTCCTCAGGGGGGTCCCTACCAAGGATATTTTGGAAGCAGCCACCTGGAGTTCAGTGCACACTTTCTCCAAGCACCATCACCTCCCACTATACTCTAAGTCTAGAGTGGGCTTTGCCACAGCAGTCCTGCAGGGCATCCTAGCCCCTCCTAGTTCCACTTAGTGCCTACCACCCTTACTTAGCTTTGGGATTCTACCCATCTGTTATGACTGCAGCTGTATGCACGATGAACATAGTACAGTTTTGTACCTACCATAAATGTAGATGTTCGAGTGCTCATACAGCTGCAGTCCAGATTTCCCTCCCTCCAACCCCTCTTAGGACAGGCCTTATGACAAACCCTTTTCATTTAACCTTTTGGGGTACTCTTTTATGGTGTATTTGCTTGCAACTACTGTTTTTGATTTATCAACATTGCATTTTTGCATGACATTATGTTTGCCTTCCTTCTGGGGGCACCTGACATCTGGGGCAAGAAAAACTGAAGAAAATGGCGTCGGCTGCCTCTTTTATACCCCTGCCGCACTGACGTCAGGGAGGAAGCGACGACAACTGACGCCAGACCTAGACTTTGGAATTCGGCCGACTGAGGACCCGCCTGACAGCAGGATAACCCAACTGTTATGACTGCAGCTGTATGAGCACTCGAACATCTACATTTATGGTAGGTACAAAACTGTACTTTCCTGCGCCAGCTCCGATGCCCCCTCTGGGTCAATTGGTGCCGACCTCTGCTCCGACCATGTCTGTTCCGTCCACAGGGTTCGAGACTTGGGTCTCTTCAGTTGGGCCTGAGGGGGATACTTTGGGACATCTGTCAGTTCCGAGTCTCCCACTCGGTGCATCGGCTCGTGGGACCCCGGTCCCAGTCATGGCCTCGGAGGCCGGTCGGTCTTCGGACTCGGGGGGACAGGCCTTCGAGGCCATGTGGAGCGCGCTGGCCAGATCGCTACATCACCCGGGTCGGTCATTCCGTCCCCCACCACCCCGGCGAGAGCTTCTGACACTCACCTATCCATGGACTGTAGAGCGCCAGGCCCTAAGGATACCCCCCAAGAGCAGTCCCCAACTTTCTGAGGGTCTCCAGAGTCCGTGCCTGAGGAGCCTCCTAGAAAGAAATTGTGCAAGAGGAAGCACATAGACTCCCAGGATGAGTCTCTCACCTCCGGTACTGACCTCGAGGAATCGGAAGGGTCCTCCAAGTCTTCCTCTGATGATGTTTCCTTCTCCGATATCCTGGAGATACTGAAACAAAGAGGAGACTGACTTTCCAAAGCTCCTTCCGAGGAGGAGTCAGTATTCCTTAAGGCTTTTGGCGCTCAACCCTCCGTCTCCTGGGTGTCTCCACCCTTCGACGAACTTCTTGACCTCATTTGTCGAAGAGTGTGGGAAAACCCAGATTCTGTGGAGCCCGTGCCCAGGCATCCCAACAAATTCCTGTCCGCCCCCCAGGGCAAAGAGTTTCTGTCAAAAGGAGTCCCTGTAGATGCCATGGTGGTGGCGGCAGCCACCCAGAAGGAAGTTGCAGAGTCTTCTTCATCCGTCTATCCTCCTAACAAGGAGTCGAGGACCATGGACCGGTACGGGAAGCGTACCCTATCTTCAGCAACCTTCACTCTTCGGTCACTGAATTATCTGTCTCACTTCACTCGGCTCCAGAGAGATCTCCTCAAAGAGTTGGGAGATATTCTTGCAGGTAACATACCTGAGGCGGTGACTCAGACAGTTAACGCCCAGGTTTCTACCCTCAACTCCATCGCTAACTCCTCCATGCGGCTCATTTCGTATGCAGCTGAGGGAGCAAGTAGGGCATCAAGCTCAGGGGTCACCCTTAGAAGGCAAGCCTGGCTGCGCCTGTGTCACTTTGCGGAGGCCTTCAAGTCTTCCTTCACTGACGCCCCATTTGACGGTTCCTTCTTGTTTGGGACCAAAGTGAAAGACACCCTCACCAGGTGCAAGCAAGAGGGAAAGACCCTGTCTGCCGTAGGGGCCCGTTTTTCCCTTCCTTCTAGGCCTTATCCCAAGGCCCAGCGGGGGGGGGGGTTAAAGAAATCAAGAGTTTTTTTCCTGCCGCACAAGGTGAACCCCCCCTCCAGAGGCAGGGGAGGGGGTTATTCAGGGAGACGTCGCCCCAGAGGCAGAGGGGGCCCCCGCAATTCGGGAGACCGTGCCTCCTTCAGTGGCTCTCCATACTCTCATTCCTGAGGGTGTGCCCGACTGCGCTTATTTGGAGCCAGTCGGTGGTCGAATTTCCTTATATCCGGAAGCCTAGGAGAGCATTACCCAGGACAGATGGGTATTACGGATAATTTCTGGAGGTTACCTCATTCCATTCTCTTCAGTACCCCCACCAATCAGAAAAATCCCAGACATTCCACCCAGTCAGAGGGATCAAGCAGCCTCGGAGGTCTCGCAGCTGCTAGAAAAAGGAGCCATCCAATGAGTCCCCTCAGACCAAATCGGATTAGGGACTTACTCAAGATTCTTTTTGGTGCCGAAAAGAACAGGGGACCTGAGACCCATACTAGATCTCAGTCAACTCATCAGTTACGTACACAAGTCTACGTTCCGTATGGTCACACTACAATCGATTCTCCCATTGTTGGGAGAGGAGGTATGGATGTGCTCCATCGATCTCAAGGATGCTTACTACCATGTCAAAATGGACAGAGCATCCAGGAGTCACCTACGCTTCCGGCTGGGAGCCAGTCACTTCCAGTTTCGAGCCCTGCCCTTTGGTCTCACCATAGCCCCCAGGGTGTTCACCAAATGTATGGCAGTGGTGACGGCTCACTTGAGACGTCAGGGATTCCAGGTGATGTTCATCGTGTTACCCTGCTGCAGTCATCACACTTGGGTTATCCTGCCGTCAGGTGGTCCCACAGTCGGCCTGAGTTCCAAAGTCTTGGTCTGGCATCGGTTGCTGTCTCTTCTTCCCTGACGTCAGTGCACCAGGGGTATACAAAAGGCATCCGACGCCATTTTCTTTAGTCTTTTTTGCCGCGCGGTGCCCGAAGCAGAAGCAGTTCGCAAGTGCCGGTCGGCCGACACCTGAGATTTTCGATTCGAATTTCAGTCCGAAGTCTTCAATAAAGCTAAGTACCCCGTTGGGGAACCTTTTCTTGCCTCAGTCCGATGTCAGAAAAAGTTAACAATTGCATTTCTTGTGGGAAGCAAATACCTCATAAGGACTTCCATTCTTATTGTATTCCTTGCATAGGCCCAGACCACAACGTCACAGGTTGTCGGTTTTGTGCTAGGTTTAATGAACCAACTATCAAACGCCGTTTTGACTTTGCACGACATTACTTTGGTAGGAAATTTAATTGTATCACGCCGTCGGAGCAACCGATGACCGGCATGCATAAAAAACGCAAGGATAAGAACAGGCAGCCTAGGAACAAGCCAGACTCCAAGGCCTCTGCTGGGTCTGTCGCCGGTTCTCCGGTTTTCAATGAGGCAGCCCCTGACGACCGCAGAATTGGAACCTCAGACAGCTGTGGATTCTCAAGCGGAGTGTACTAGGCCGACGCAGCCATCTTCATTAGGCCCTTCTGACACCGGAGCAGAAGGAGACCCCCCGGTGCAGTGGAAATACCTTCGGTTGCAAAAGGTGTCTTCAGACCGACTACACTTAACCATTAAATCTTATGCTAAGCTTAAAACTCTTTAAAACCAAAAAAAGACTGTACATCAGTCTACAGTTCAAGGCCCCATGCCTAAGAAACAGATGCTTAAGATGGCTGAAGATTTGATTACCCTAGTCAGGGGTTCCCATCCCCCTCCAGACAAAAAAGACCAAGACGAGGAGGATTATGCTTCCTCTGACCAGGTTTCTATTTCCTCAGATTCTTCTGAGGAACAGGATTACACTTTTCCCCCTTATGAAGACTCTGATGCTGAAGACTCTATTCCCTCAGCATCTCCCCCTGAAGACTATTCCTTTGGGGAAACTTTACATACCATGAGGGAACATTTCCACTGGGAAGGCCAGGACTACTCTGATTCTAAGAAAAGGCTCCGAGAGTTCCTTTTACTACCCCAGCACAGACCACTTGCTATCCCTCCAGTTTTAGATATTGTGGATGATGTTTACTTGGAGCCTAGTCTAAATCCAGACTCTCTACCTCCTGTTCCAGCCAAACCAGACAGATACTACAGAGTACCTGACTCACACAAATTCCTTTATAAACGTCCTGTGGCTGACCCAGAAACAATTTCCCAGGGTCCCAAGGGGGCTAAAGCTTCTATGGCTAAAAATCCTGTGCCCTCTGAAAGGGGATTCCAGAGCCCTACATAGATGGGGAAAGAAAATGTACACCTCAGCAACTCTGGCTATGAGAGCATTAAATTGTCAGTTTCACATGCTGAAATATCAGCAATTCCTAATGTCTCATTTAAAACAAAAACTGAGCACACATACTGAACAGTCTGAATTCAAGGAAATGCAGGATCTGTTGCATGCAGCTGAACAGGTGGGCAAACATACTTTACAATATGGATTTGATTCATTGGAAGCTTCCTGTAGAGCAGCTGTTACTGGGTCTGTCATACGTAGACATGCTTGGTTAAAAGAACAAACCCTACCTGATCATGTTAAAGCAAAATTATTGGATGCACCTTTACAGCAGGATGTATTATTTGGTGTCAAAGCAGAAGAGGTTTTAAAGAAAATGGAGGATAAGGCAAAGCCTATGCAGACGGTCAAAGATTTTTTACAGGTGCAACCCCCTCGTTTCAGCAGAAATTGGCCAACAAAAAACTGGTCCTTTCCAGCTTCTGACAGATCACAGAGGGGCAAATACAGACGCCCAAGGGGCAGAGGTCAGTCACAAGGCCCTTACAAACCTCGCCAATGGGGTACTGCTACCCAGAAAGGAGGAGAAGACAGGCCCCAAGCTAGCAGAAGACAAACACAATGACTCAATCCTCAAACTACCAAGCAAATCTCTCCTGGCAGCTCCCTTGGGAGGAAATTTAGCATTTTTGCAGACAGCTGGCACATCATCACAAAAGACAAATGGGTCCTAAACATTGTCTCACAAGGATACATATTCCACTTTCATACCTTGCCAAGGATAAAAGGAATGCCAAACCTGCCACCAAATCAATGGGCAGAGGCACAAAAACAAATTACAGCTCTCATGGACATGAGAGCCATTCAACAGGTACCTACACAGGAGCAAGGACAAGGATTTTACCCAAGACTCTTTCTAGTCCCCAGAAAAGACAAAGCATTCAGACCCATTCTGGATCTTTCAATTCTGAACACCTATCTGCAAGTACCAAAATTCAAGATGCTAACACTACAGCAGCTTCTTCCCATGCTGGGCAAGAACGCTTGGCTAGTAACGTTGGACCTCAAGGAGGCATACCTGCATGTCCCTATCAGACAAAATTGCAGAAGATACCTCCGCTTCATTGCAAGTTCAACGCATTATCAATTCTCTGCACTGCCCTTTGGCTTATCTACCGCGCCCAGGGTCTTCAACAAATACCTGGCACCAGTAATTGCATACTGCAGACAAAGAGGAATTCAAATATACCCATACCTGGACGACTGCCTTATTCAAGCAGAAAGCAAGGACATTCTTTTAAAACATGTGGCATTTGTCAAACACCTTCTAAGTTGCCTAGGGTACACAGTAAACGAAAAGAAATCAAAACTAGTGCCCTCACAAAACATAATATTCCTGGGTGCCAGCTTGAATACAACGGCCCAGATGGCTTATCTCATGCCAGACGAGCAACAACAGCTGACTCAATATTTCAAAATAATGGCAACAAAGACCCAACTCCCTGCAAGAAAAATTCTGCAGGCTTTGGGATTCATGGCATCTTGCATACTACTAATACCATTTGCAGAACTGCATATGAGGAAATTACAATGGTACCTGAAAGGCGTATGGACTCAGCACAACCACAGCTTGGAAACAATGATACCACTCATTCCCTGCCTTCAGCAGGAGTTCCTATGGTGGGCATAGGCATGTCACCTCAACAAGGGTCAGCCTTTCACCTTACCCACAGCCAGGCAAACTATGACAACAGATGCCTCAGACTGTGCCTGGGGAGCACACATGGCAGGACAGTGCATTCAGGGCAAATGGACTACAGATCAAAGGCATCTGCATATCAATCAAAAAGAAATGCTAGCAGTACAGAATGCCCTAACAGCTTTCAAGGACCTCTTACACCCAGGACAACTAATAATAAAGACGGACAATACCACAGTAATGTGGTACATAAACAAGCAAGGGGGCACACATTCCTACCCTCTATGCAGGCAAGCAATGACCTTGTGGAACACAGCACTGTCTTACCAGGTTCAATTACAAGCACAATTCCTGCCAGGAAAGGAAAAACACATTGGCAGACGACCTAAGCAGAAGCATCATGGATCCACACGAGTGGAAACTAGATTCACAAGTATTTGCAATGATGGCTCAAAAATGGGGACGCCCAGACATAGAACTGTTTGCCTGCCCCCAAAACTACCAACTTCAAAAATTTTGCACAAGGACATTCCATCCACAAGTTTGGAAAGTTGACTCCCTCTCATTCAGTTGGAAAACATTAACAAGTGTATGCCTTTCCTCCACTGCCTCTTCTAGCAAAGGTACTGCTGAAAGTCAGATTAGAGAGGCCACTAATAATACTTATTGCACCAGACTGGCCATGCCAGCATTGGTATCCAATTCTAAGGAACATGGCCCACGGCCCACCATGGATTTTACCACAGATTCCTCACCTGCTCACCCAGTGAGACAATCAGATTCTACACAGCCAGCTCAAGACTTTAAACCTGGTTGCATGGCAAATTACCTAAACAACCAGCCAACACCTCTATCCAAAGCTGTTATGGATGTCATTCTGGAGGCCAGGAGACCCAGCACCAGGAAAACCTATTCAGACAAATGGAAAAGATTTTGCTCCTGGAACCAGGCTAAAGGCCAAAATCCCCTTGATCCAAACATTCCTCAGATTCTACAATATTTAACTGAGATGTTGCACAAAGGACTTTCATTTTCATCTATTAAGATCCACGCCTCAGCAATTTCAGCACATTACAACATGGATCCTCCTTTATTCTCACATCCACTCCTAAGACAGTACCTCAGAGGGGCTAAGAACATAAGACCACCAACACCTACTTGGGATCTCAACTTTGTTCTGGAAAAACTTACACTGCCGCCCTTTGAACCAGCTTTTTCAGCTGATTTAAAATTTCTTTCATGGAAAACTGCCCTGCTGCTAGCAATAACCTCAGCTAGAAGAGTCTCAGAGCTACAGGCACTAATGGCAGTGGAGCCTTTCCTCATTTTTCATCACAACAGAGTCTCTCTACGAACTAACCCTTCCTTTATGCCAAAGGTGGTATCCAGTGTGGCCCTAAACCAAACCATTAATTTGCCCACCTTTTTCCCAAATCCCCAGAACAAAGGAGAAAGACTCCTGCACTCTTTGGACATTCACAGGCAATTACATTACTACTTGGATAAAACTAAGGCTTTCAGAAAAATCTGACCAGCTCTTTGTAGCCTATGCTGCAGGATCACAAGGAAAAGCTATCTCAAAACAGACCATTTCTAAATGGATAGGGCATTGCATACATTTCTTCTACACGCATCATGGGAAACCGGTACCTGCTAACATTAGGTCCCACTCCACCAGGGCTACAGCTACATCAGCAGCCTTTCTCAGAGGAGTGCCAACCAAGGATATTCTGGAAGCTGCAACTTGGAGTTCAGTGTACACCTTCACCAAATACTATCACTTACCTCTATATTCTAAGACTGGAGCTGGTTTTGCCACTGCAGTTTTGCAGGGCCTACTAGCTTCTTCTAACCCTGTTTAACTCCACCACCCATCCTTAGCTTTGAGATTCAACCCAAGTGTGATGACTGCAGCAGGGTAACACGATGAATATAGTACAGTTTTGTACCTACCATAAATGTAGCTGTTCGAGTGTTCACCCTGCTGCAGTCCAGGTTACCCTCCCTCCATCCCCTCTGAACTAGCTAAACTTATCTATACCACTCTATTTGCTTGTGCCTGAAGGTATTGTTTTATTTTTATGTATACCTGACATCTGGGGCAAGAAAAACTGAAGAAAATGGCGTCTGATGCCTCTTATATACCCCTGGCGCACTGACGTCAGGGAAGAAGCAGCAGCAGCAACCGACGCCGGACCAAGACTTTGGAACTCAGGCCGACTGCGGGACCGCCTGATGGCAGGACAACCCAAGTGTGATGACTGCAGCAGGGTGAACACTCGAACATCTACATTTATGGTAGGTACAAAACTGTACTTTTCCGTACCTGGACGACTGGCTCCTTACCGCCCCCACCAGGCATCAACTAGTTCAGGGACGCTACCATCAGTCTATGTCACCAGTTGGGCATAACAATAAACTGGGAAAAATCTGCCTTATTGCCCTCACAGCGTGTCACCTTTATAGGAGCAGATTTAGACACCATTCGAATGTGAGCATTCTTACCACAAGAAAGGATCACGTATTACAACAACAAATACACATGCTGATGCCCCTGAGACAAGCGAAGGCAAGACTGGTTCTCCAACTCCTAGGGACCATGGCAGCAACTATCATGTTATTCCCTCTAGCAAGATTACATATGAGACTTCTTCAGTGGCTCCTCTTTGTCCAATGGACTCTCCAAAGACTCCCACTATCTTATCCCATCTTACTCATAGAGAGGTGCAAGCAGGACCTCTGTTGGTGGCTGTGCACCAACAATTTGAACGGGGGAAAGCCTTTCGTTCCACCCGTCCATGTTGCCACGGTGACCACGGACCCCTCCCAGATGGGGGGGGCATTATTTCGGCAGGACAGTCCAAGGCACGTGGCAGGAACACGAGATACATTTGCATATAAACATCCTGGAGATGAGAGCAGTGCTTCTTGCGTTGCTAGCACTTCAGAAAGTTCTTCCTCTAGGGACTATTGCGATACACTCAGACAACATGTCAGTAGTGTGGTATCTCAACAAGCAAGGGGGAACCCGGTCTTACCCTTTATGCAGAGAGGCCATGCGAGTGTGGCATTGGGCAATAACTTCCCCAATGGTTTCTGGTGGCAACGCACATTCCGGGGAAGTATAACGTAATAGCGGACAGGCTAAGCAGAGTGATCCTTATGCCTTGCGAGTGGTCCCTGAATCGCCTGGTTGCAGAGCGAATCTTCAGCAGATGGGGTCAGCCTTGCTGCGACCTTTTTGCCAGCCTTCTCAATGTGAAATGCAGCAACTACTTCACGCTGATCCCCCCACAGGGGGAAATCACCCAGGGATGTTCTGGTTCACGATTGGCCCTCCGGACTGCTTTATGCTTTCCCTCCGTTTCCCCTGCTGTCAAGAGTGATTCAGAAAGCGCAATCCATGGGAGGCAGAATGATTCTGATTGCCCCACACTGGCTTCGACAAGTCTGCTTCCCCTTTCTTCAACCATACATTGTGGACACTCCTTGGATTCTGGTCCCTCAACCAGATTTACTGGCACACATGTCGGGACAGTTCCACCCCTCTCTGATGACCCTCCGGTTGACAGCCTGGCTACTCCACTTCCATCGCTAGTCAGACGTCATAATTTTTCACCGGAAGTGGTCCGTATATTATCATCCTCTCATAAGCCATCCACTAGAAAGATTTATTCTAGCAAATGGAAAAGGTTGTCTATCTGGGCACATACTAGAGGCAATGATCCTTGCACAGCTCCAATAGATTCAGTTCTGGAGTTCTTGTCTATGCTGTTCTATCAGGGGTCCGCATCAGCCACCATCAAAGTTCAGCTGGCGGCGATATCTAATTTCCATGTAGCGAATGAACCTAGTCTCATGGCTCACAGACTATGCAAAGCATTCTTTAAAGGTACTCTATTGCTTCTTCCCCCAGTGATCGAACCTATCATGCCCTAGGATCTCAATTTTGTTCTTCAAGCCCTTACTCTACCACCGTTTGAGCCTGCAGCTACCTGTGAATTAAAATTCTTGACATGGAAAACAGTATTTTTAACAGCAGTCCCTTCAGCGAGGCGGGTTTCGGAAATTCAAGCCCTCTCCATCAAACCCCCATATTTAATCTTCCATAAAGATAGGGTCTCTCTTAGACTGAACCCCTCTTTCCTTCCTAAAGTGGCTTCTGTGTCTAACATGAATCAGTCCATTGAGCTGCCTGTTTTCTTCCCCCACTTTTCTAACAAGGCAGAATTTAGATTTCACCAATTGGATGTACATAGACAGTTACGCTTCTATCTACACCAGACAAAAGATATCTGGAAATCTGACCAACTCTTTGTCTCCTTTTTGGAAAACCGATTGGGTTCTCAGGTATCCAAGGTCACGCTGTCTAGATGGATAGCCAGTTGTATCTCTTTCATCTATCAGGCAGGAGGTAAAAATTTGCCATTTCCAGTCAAGGCACATTCTACTTGGGCTGTTTCTACATCTACATCCACAGCCTATCAAGCTAGATTGTCAATGGATGATATATGTGCTGCAGCTACTTGGGCTTCTCCTCACACCTTTGTTTCTCATTACAAATTGGACATGGTCTCCAGGGGCAGGCCTTCCTTTGGCTCCACAGTTCTCAGGAGTATTTTCCTACGAGCCACCCAGGATGTAGGTGCTAGGGACGCTGTCCCACAGGTAAGAATGTAGGCGAGATAGGACTACATAACATCAAGAAGTTATGTACTCACCATAACGTTCGATGTATATAGTCCATCTCGCCTCACATTCTTACTTACCCTCCCACCTTCCCCCTGCCTGGAGGATTTGGAGGTTAGGTTGTCACCTGCAGAGAGTCCCTTTGATTAGTCTATTGTTTCTATGGATGTGATGTGTGTATGGAGTACAAATGTTTTTCGCAGCAAACTAGATCTGGGGATATGGAGCAGTGCACCATGGGATACCCTCTTAGCCCAGCCAATGAGAGACTTTGAGCTAGTAAAATCGGCCGAGTCGGAGCCGATATTTGGCTCCGAACCCACGGGTAAGAATGTGAGGCGAGATGGACTACATACATCGAATGTTATGGTGAATACATAACTTCTTGTTTTGGCTCTATGGTTCTCAGGAATATCCTTCCATAGGGCCACTCGGGGAATAAAGTAGCTGGGGACTCTGTTCCAACTGTCAAGAATTAATGAAGATTGACATCAGATAAGGAAGTTGTGTACTCACCATAATGTTCCATCTGTGCTATCTTTGTTCATTCTTGACATCCCACCTCTACCTTCCCCCTCCATTAGATTTTCTTGAAAATCAAGCCCTTGTCCTGAGCTTTCATTAGGGTTATTACCTTGGACCTTGCTTCTTCTCATAATTTCTATATTTTTCTTGCTATAGTCTGCAAACTCAATCTGAGATAATACAGAGAGGGGCACTGGGGGTAGAAACTTAGCCCGAGAGTTTGCTTGGCTGGCGCAAGCTGTATAATAGCCGAGCCGGTTCTAAGAATCAGAACTGTGTCCCAACTGTCAAGAATGAATGAATGAAGATTGACATCACAGATGGAATGTTATAGTGAGTACATAACTTCATTTTTTTTCTGCACTGGATAGGACTGTGGAGTCTCTGGTCTCAGAAACTGTGCAGGACAGACAGTTTGATGCTTATTTGCAGTTTTGTTATGCCCTTTGAAACCTTAAAAGACACTGTTCCTCGCCTTTGGAATCACCTGAACCAAAGGTGATACCACATCCAGGAGGAAGCACAAGAAAGCCTAGGAGATTGTCTTCCTTTTCTGCACCTTTGAACCAAGATTCCCAAACCTCTGCCCCATAAAAGCTTGAGCAGTTTTGTAGGGGTCAAGACTCCCACAAATTTTTATGCAAGAGCTGTATTGCTAACCTGCCAGTAGTACTTCTGAATACAGTGGAGGAGTGCAAACTATTTCCAGTCTGTAATAGTCTTTCCAGCTACTGATAGTTTAGGATCCTTGACTATTTTGAGAAGAAAGTAGGTGCAACTGTCTCCCTGGCCTTCACAGCACTCCGATATCAGCCCACATGATTAAATGTCAAGGTGAGCTCCTGAGCCAGAGATGATTGATGTGACCCAGAAAGCAAAAACTGTTTGAACATGTCCACATCGTTACCCAGATAGGAAAGCATGCCATGAAATGAGGCTATGATATTGTTGATGCGACATCCAGGGCAGCTGTCACAGTGTCTGTAATTAGAAGACATGGCTGTCTTGAGAAGACAAACTTGTACCAGAGGGTATCAAGGGGTAGGTCGTATAAAATACTGTGCTAGCCAAAGACCTACTTTTGGGTTCCTGTAGCAGAAATGCTTGAGATTGGAGGAAATGATGATGACTGTTCAGTTAATGAAATGGTTATCTGATTTGATTATCCTTCCCAAACCAAAACTAACCCTATTATTGCCACCAGACGAAGGGCAAACAATTAGTAAAAATGTCAGGGAGACCAGAAGGAGAAACTTTGGGGCATCTATGAGCTGTACTTCTTGTGGTACAAGGTTTGATTCCCTCAACCTTCATGTGTATGTGTTGTGACCTTGAGCAAATTATTTTACCAGACAATGTCTTGGGACAACTAGAATTTAGGCTAGTCTCCTCAATGGTTTCTTGAACTGCAAGCCAAGTAACAACCTATGAGAGCCTTATTAGAATATGTAATAGAATATATTTAGAGCATATTCTAGAGGAGTTCATTTACAGCTAGAGACTTCCTAAGGGAACTGGGGTACATGGTATCCACAATTCTGATGGCATCTCTGTCAAGGTTGCATATGAGAAAGATTCAGTGGTACCTCAAGAACACCTGGAATCAGCACTTCAGTCTGTGGAGGAGATCTCTCTTCTACCCTGTGTGTAAAGAAAGAAAGAATTGGACAGGATGGTCTGAATGCAGGGGTTCCCTTCTGATGGAATCCCCCAAACCAGATCTTGACCATAAACACATCGGTCACTGCTTGGGAAGTTCACTCAAACAGGCAGAAGGTCCAGAACAAATAGTCACTCCTAAAGCAAGAAACACTTTAGCATAATATAAATGTTGGCACTCATCAGATTCTAAAGGCATTTAAAGTAGTATAGCAAACTGGATTGCTTTAGGTGGTCTCAGACAGCACAACTTAAATGTAGTACATAAGCAAGGGGACACTGTTATATCCTCTGATGCAGACTGACAGAGATTACCTAGAAGATAACCGCAGAGTCAGACATGAATCTAAGTTATACATCCCATCCTACCTTAACTCATTGGCAGACCACTTGTGCAGATCAGAGGCAATTACCACAAGTGAATGTTGCACAAGGATGTATTTCCAGAGCTTGTTCACAGATGGAATATCCCAGTGATGAACCTTTTCACTTCTCCAAGTCTAGAAAGATGAAGTTCTGTAACAGAGCACCACATAAAAAAAGGTTTTGCAGTGGATGCCTTCTTTATCAGTTAGGCGGTGTTTGCCTCTTTGCATTCCCTCTAAACCCTTTCCCCAGGGTGATCCAGAAGGCAAGAAAGGAGGGAGGTTCAAAAGTGGTACAGATGGCACCCTTTTGGTCTAGGCAGCATTGGTTCTGTCTTCTCATAGCAGTGACCGGAGTCATACTGGTCATGCTGCCTATGCAACTGGATCACCTGACTTGGATCAGTGGGTCCTTATACACTCAAAACTGTGGACCCTCCAGCTCAAAGCATGGATGATATGATCTTAACTTCCTTAAAATACCAGTTCTCAGATGGCATGCTTGATGTCATGAAGGAAGCTACTGAACGTGCAGTATGGAAATGTCACCTAACGAGATGGAAAAGATTCTCCCTTTGGTGCAAATGGAGGAATCGGGGCTTTCTGCAGCGTCCACCTCAATGAAGGAATGTCCCTGTCATCTCAGTCAGCGTGGCTGTATACTCTCCATTGGCATTCTGTTACTGCCAGACATTTTGGATCCTACATCTAATACTACCTAGGAAAGAAATTGCTTCTTTTTGGAACCCAAACTTTATCCTGGAAAAGCTTAAGCAACTACTCTTTGAACTAGCAGCTACATCCCCCTTAAAATTGCTGACATGGAAAATGGCCCTTCTGCTAGCTAGTACATCAGCCAGTAGAATTTTGGAACTGCAGGTGCTCATTCACAAAGAGCCAGAAGATAGTCACTCTGAGGAAAAAACATTCTTTTATGCCTAAAGTTGTGACATAATTTATCTCAACCTATTTTTTTACAAGTACTAGTCCTTTTTTACAAACCTTCAAAGTAAGGGAGAAAGAATTCTTCAGTATTTTGGCTCTGCATATACAATTGAGGAAGTACTTGGACAATACAAAAAGTAAATAAGAACTGCAGAGCAACATGTGTCCTTTTGCATTCAAAAGGGAAGAAAAGCCAGTTTTCAAGCAGTCTCTTACGTATCTTGGTTACTGTGTTTCTGTTACCATTCTTACTTGTTCTTATGAAATGAGCATTTAAAATCTCATACAACCAGAGATGCAGCAACCACTGTAGGCTTCCCTGGCAGGGTGAGTGCATAATCCATTCTACGGGTTGCTACTTGGTCATCAGTAGACACCTTCATTAAACATTACTGGCTGTTAATTGTCAGTAGATTTAGGGTGGATTTCACCACAGCAGACTCAGCCACCTGTCACACCTTGTAAGCACTGTGGATTTTCCCAGTAGTAACTGCAGCAGTAATCCATATGATGAACATAGTATAGTTGTGTAGGGAACTTATCATAATAGATGTTAGAGTAGACCAGTGTGGCAATGGAGTTTCCTGTCCCAACTTCCAGTCTATTTTCTTCCTACAGCTGGAATGGGATGCCTCTGTATTCTTTTTCAGCTTTTCCTCTTCCAGGCTCCTACATACACCCCTGTTCACAGGGTCTTAAGCTTACTCGCATCATGATATGCTGGAGGGACAGGTTTCCAAAGTCTTTCAAGGATCATTGGTTCTCTGTTGGAAAGGTAGTGGCATCAGTTCTACTTTAGGTCAGGTACTGGCTTTGGAATTCACCAGGGACGACGTCCTGTCATGAACCTTGGGAAAGAAAGAAAGATTTGAAGATAGGGAGTGGGAGGTGGATGTCTGTTTTATATTGGGTATATGCTGACTTCCCAGAGATGCAGGCATCCATATGCGCAGGAAGGGAAAGGGTACTAAGCACTGGACATCATTCCTTGTACAGCTGAAGTCCCACTAGTAATTAGTACTGCAATAGTGATCCACTTGAACGTCTGCTCTTATGATAAGGTTTTGTACAGTTTTACTTTGTAATAAGTACTGTCACCAGCAGTATTTTTGGTGGGCTTCCCATCAGAAATTTGAGTCCTGTTCTGTAGTTACAAATCCTGCAGCTAAAGAAATAGAGCACAGTTGCCAAAGAGTACAGTGTGTCTTGAACCTCCCTGTAATGCCATTAAAACAGTTTTGAAAGGGGAATTATGTACTTCCTGCACTCCTGCTACTTATATGTACCAACTCTGAGAGTGATGTGCATCAGAGTAAGGGGAATAGGTACAGCAGCTTCATACATGATACTACTACCCATATTCTTACTTTCTGAGATGTTTTTCTGAGAATCATCTCTGTCCTTGGAGTTTCGCATGAACCTTTTTATGGTATTTTAAAATAGCTGTGTATAATTTTGTAAAGTTATATTTAATGGAACTTTGAATTTTCTTCACATTTTCATTTCCTGTTCAGTAACAGTTGGTCACAGAACTGTTTGGATTTTTTAATAAAAACAAGTTGCAGTCATATTTATTAGCTTTTGTGTACTGTACCGCTACAAAACCATCTCGAACAGCATTACAGATTTAGTAATTTTCTTTTGTTTTAATTACACAATTGCGCAGGGAGAAGAAGAGGAGGATGAGGAAGAAGAGGAGGAGGAAGAAACCATAACCATTCCAAACAAACAAATGAAGATTACAACAACAAATGACTTGGTTCAGACACGGGTAAGAAATTAAAATCCTTTGTAATGCTATAGGAAAAAAGCAAGCAAATTCAGGTAGAAATTCTGTGTAGTAATGTAGGGTAGAAGGATAGTGCATATAACCTTAGCTTGTTTTAGACAATTGGCACAAAAGTAGGATTTAGTTTTAGAACAAGACTTTTGTCGATTGGGCCTTGGATGGAGTGGGTAATGATCTATTATCCTAAAGACAGTTCTGTTACTGTGAGATGTATGTTGAGAGGTGATCAATAGCAAATCATCCTTGGTGGTAGCTGGGAAGCTACAGCAATCCATCCATCCTGTTTTGTGGCCTCAGTGGTCTTTGTTTCTCCAGTAAAAAATGGAGCTTCTTGTACAGCGTAAGTGCTTGTAAGCAGAGGAAGCTATCTTGATCTAATAGCAAATAATAATAACCTTCTGCAGGAATTTGGTTAGGGATTTCATGTAGTTCTAGCAAAGCATACACCTACGTTACTGTTAGCAGTACACAGAAGAATGTACTTGGTGTGCTACAACATTGGAAAACAGCCATTGGAAAAAGGTAAAATTATTCATTCAGCAGGTAAATTTGTGATGTTCACATAAGGATCATTGCTGCTGAAATCATAGTATGGAAGTAGTTGTTGGAGGAGTGTCATTCCTGGCCTAATCTTTTTAGCTGACATTTGTCCTCATGGGCATATAGCCTTGCATCTCCAGGCAGTTTTGAAAACTGTGGATTTTTATTAGAGTTTTGAGTTATTTATTGTTTTGTAAATTTCTGTTGATGGTTCAAGGAACCTAATTCTCTGAACTTTCAGTAGCAGTGGCTAATTACAGCCTTTTGATACCTGAAGACTTAGAGAATACCCCCTGCATACTGATAAGCTTTTGCGTAAATTGTTCACTGAACCCATATGTCAAATTAAGTCTTAAAAACAGGTAGTTGTAAAAATATGTATAACAGGCTTATTCAGGGGATCTTCACCTGCAGACTGGTCATAATGTCAAAATGGTAAATGTTGATACTGGTTTTGTTTCTTTTTAATGTAGAAAATGCATTGTTTTACTTGTGGGTAATATAAATAAACACAACGTGTTACAAGTGCTCTTCCATGGTAGACCCATAGTATCAGCAGCAGAGTTGTTCACCTGGTTGTCAACTTCACAATTATGTCCTGCAACATGCTTTTGCATGATGTTCTGCTGTATTTGCACAAGTATGTAAATTATATATATATATTTAATACCTTGAAGTAAAAAACACTATCCATGCATGCTAGATGCCAATAGGTTCATAGGTGTGTACTAGGCTAATGGCCCTGGAGCCTTTACAAGCCTAGTCCATAGAAATGCCCTGTCATCATGCCACCGGACAGTAGTTCCCAGTGCCTCTATCAAGTAGAGCCACTGCAGTGATCCCCGGGGTGAACTTTCTATTTCCCATCCACTCATCAAGATTTCTGTTGAAGAAGGGCCAGTGAGGTGCTGTACTTGACATGTATGGGAAGTCTATTCCAGAGCATGGGCAGTCTCTTGGTTATGAACCTGTCCCTCCACCATGTTCTGTTGATTGTGGTAATGAGGTTGAGTTCTCTGGAGCGTGTGGTGTGGAGGGATTTGGATTTCTTTAGATGTAGCATTTCTAACAGAGCTGGGTAAGACATGGCTTTGTAAGTCAAGCAGAGATTGTCTCTTAGTAGACGATATGAGACCGAGAATAGCTGGAGTTTTTTGAGTCTGTCCATGTAGGACATGTGTTTAAGGCCTAGGATCCTCTTCGTGAGGTACTTCCAGCTGTTGCATTTGTCTAGTGAGGTACATGCCAAATGGGGATTTATATTTGATGATTGGCCTAATGAGGGAAGAGTAGAGAGAGATGACGACCTCTTTCTTCCTGGATGCAAAACCCTTTGTTATGAGATGTGCCACATAGGACTTTCTGACCACAATGGCAATGTGGTGGTCGAAGAAGTTGCTGCCAACCTGTCCCCCCAGATCTCTTATAACACCTTCAGTGTTCAGTGGGCTCCCATTGATGTTGTAATTAGTGGGAACTAAGTTTTTCCCAAAGGGGATGACTATGCTTTTTTTGGCATTGCACTTAAGGCCATGGTTTCGACACCAGTCATTGGTCTCAGTGAGACCTTTCTGTAGGATGTCTGCATCACTTGGGGAGTTAATAATGGCTTCCAGCTTGCAAGTAGTCTGCGAACTTCATCAGCCAGAGTCCCTCCGTGTTGGCCTGGACTTCTGAGAAGTAGATGCCAAACAGAAGAGGACCCAGGACCGATCCCTGTGGGACTCCACTCGTGACTGCTCGGCAGTCTGACTTGGAGTCCGTTACTTTCAATCTGTGGGTTCTGTCTGTGAGCCAATTTGCAACCCACCTAGTGATATAGGGGTTGATGCCTAGTTTGAGTTTATCAATAATTCCTGAGTGGGGAATGGTATTAAAAGTGGGGGAATAGTATCAAAGGCCTTGTATAGATCGAAGTAGGCTGTATGAACTGCCTTGGCCTCATCCACAGCTCTGATGACTGACTCCGAGTCAACCAGGTTGAGCAGGCATGAGCTACCTTTGACAAAACCAAATTGTGTGAGGTCTAGAGTTTAGAGATTCCCTATATCCTTGTTAGTTAGGTCCATGATGATGCACTCCATAGCATTACCTGGCAGACTCGTCAGGCTAATGGGCGATATTTCCCAGGGTCTGTAGTCACTCCCCCTTTATGGAGAAGGATGACTGTAGCACTGAGCCATTTGGTAGGGACAAAGCCTGAGGTGAGGCTGTGATTGAACAGGGCACACAAATGTGGTGCCAGTTCACTTTGTAGTTCATGTGGAACACATCCAGGGATATTGGGTCCCATGGAAGCTGTATTCTTGGCCTTGGACAATGCAGCTTTAACCTGTGCTGCAGTAATGCTGGGTGCCTGACATTCTTCCGGTATTGTGATTGGTCCTTGGGGGGGGGGGGGGTAAAGTTGGCACTGAATCTGTCTGCCAGTATGTTGGCAATATCTGTTGGCTCAGTGTAGGAGGTACCATTGTTCAGTAACTCAGAGCAAACCTGGGTATTGCTGTGGAGATTCTTGATATAACTGTAGAAAGCTTTGTGGTTGTTTTTAGTGTCTGCCGCAATTTTGCCTTCATAGTTGGCTTTAGAGGTTTTGATGAGGGATCTCAACTTTTTGTTGAGGCTAATAAGGGAGTTTTCCAGTCTTGGGACTTCACCTTTTTCTGCAAGTTTCTTCCTTCTGTTGTTGAGTTTATTAATGGCAGGGGACCACTAGATTGGCTTCCTTTTTTTGATGGAGAACGTCTTGGGTATGGCTAGTTCCATGCATTTATGTCCATGTTCATATTCATACAGTGCATTGGTGTATGATTCGGCAGTCATGCATCTATTTTCCATTGACATGGGTGCTGTGAAGTTAGCCACCTCTGTTTGTAGGAGCCCAAAGTCAGCTTTGGAGAAGTTTTTCATGGTGATTACCTTTGTGGGGGGGGGGGGGTGAGATGTGGATTTCGATGGTGATTAGTTTGTGGTCGGATCTAACCAGGGAGGAATTGACTACTGGTGTAGAGTAACGTTTGCCCATGTTAGTAATAACCAGGTCAAGGATGTTGATTCTTGTAGTGGGGGTGAGAATGAGCTTGTGTAGGGCATTGGAATTGATGAATTCCAGGAAGCATTGGGCCAGTGTATTAGTAGTTTTCCCAGATGATGGAGGGGTAGTTGAAGTCACCTAGTATTAGAGTGTTCGGTTGGACCTTAGTAGTTTCCAGGGTGTTTAGGAACGTGGAGTTGAGAGTCTTGGGATATGGTTGGGGACCTATAGCAGGCTACGACCTGAATCGCTGTCTTACCCAATGTTAGTTGTACCTGAAGTATCTCAGATGTGTTATGCTGGGCTACTAGTCTGGAGGTGTGCATATCCATTAAGAATATGGAGACACCACCGTCTTTGGAGCTTCAGTCCATATTCTGGGGCCGAAAGGTGTCAAACGAGTTATAGCCTGGTAGCGCAGGGGTGCTTTCTGCTGCTTTAAGCCAGGTATCCATTACAGCACAAATGTCGATGTTCTCCATTTTGAGGAGTGCTTCAAATAAGTGCATCTTGAGATTTAGACTTCTAGCGTTGAGCAGCATGACCCTCAGATTGCATTTATTTATACCTGTTACGATGGTAATTTGGTCTTTGGAACATCACCTAAAAAGGCACTATAGGGGTGGCAAGAGCTTTAGCCAATATCCAGAAACCCAGGGGTGACAGATGCAGGCCATCTGTGGCAAAGCGTTGAGGTCTGTCAGTCATGTCATTCCAAGCAGACAGATACTAGATCCCCTTAGAATAACACCAGAAACTTAGCCAATTGTTGAAGTCAGTCATTTTCTGCTTGCACTGCAGTATCATTCTGGGCGACAGTAGGATGCTGCTCAGGACTAGGGTCATACCTGCGTGGGCCACATAATCTGAGAGCTCCTCCATGTCTCTTTTCATGTAGTCCAGTGAGGTGCGTCTCAGGTCATTCACACCCACATGAACAGTGACAGAGTCATACTTGTACTTGTTGTGGAGTGACCTGAGTGCATGTGTTATGTGCTAGATTCTGGTACGTGATAGACAGCTGACTGTTATCTTCTCCTTATTCAACCTAGTGAGTGGGACATCAGTGTGCCTTACTATCGAGTCACCTGTGATTAGTGTATTGGGCAAGCTGTTTTGCCTCAGGGGCTTAGGTTGAGGGGCACACTGTGTAGGTGAGCTATGTGTCTTGTGATTTGTGCTGTGTTATGGTGGTCGAGTGCATTTCTGCCTTGGAGGTCTCTGCTGTTTGGGTAGATTTCTATTGAGAGCCTCAGCGAAGGTGGGTGTGTGGTTTCTGTTTTTATGTGAGAGCTGTGATGGTGGGTGTTCTGAAGGGCTATGTGTTGCATGTGGTGTGGTGCAGGTGTTGACCTTCTCCTCTTGACCAGCTATTCCGATCTTGGCTTGAGAGTACATGGCCTCCAATTTGGATGTATAAGTGCATCTCTCACAAGTCTGAGTGTTGGGAGGTAAGAAGAGAGGATTATATATATGAATGTCTCATTAAATATTGAATGTTCACGAGAGAATGTTGAAAAACCAATCACTTTAGAATGAATCTAAACAGATTGAAAATATTAAAAACTAATTTTTTTGGGTCCCATGCACCCTACCACACCCCCCACTAATTAAATGCACTAATTCTGAGAGCACACAACAGCAGGGTAAGGACATATTCCCTTACCACGCTGCAACGCAATTCCATTGATAATTATCGGTATAGATTCTTCATGTTGATTATCACGTCACATTTCAGTCGTGTTTATCTCGTGCAGTTTACAGATGTTCATGCAGATGTGAATATTTATTTTGCAAATATTCGTAAGTGTTAGAACAGACTAACTGTATATTTAGACATGTATGTGTTAGTTGCCTGTTAATTGCATTCTTTTGGTGTCTTTTTAATAGCACCTTGTGCTTGCATGGGGTTTTTGTTATACTTCTGCTTTCACACCCTTTACTGCTTTATTATCAGATATGAAATGTGTCACGTTTCCCATAGCCCGTCAGTCATCAGAAATTCTTAGAATGCATATGTCACATTGATTGTCACATTCGAAGCAAACTTCAAATAATTAGTGTGTACAGATGTCACATTTTAGTACAGAGTGTAATATTTTCTGCATATATAAATTTTGTTAATATTCATTATTACCAGCGGTGGTGGTGCTGCGGTAGCATTGTCGCCTCACAGTTAGACGTTGCCCGTTCGATTCTCAGATGTCCTTCATGGATGCATCTGCAGTCATAACAACTGGGTTGTCCTGTCGTCAGGCAGCCCTTCAGTCGGCCGGATTCCAAAGTCCGGGTCCGGCTTCGGCTGATGTCGCACTCCACCCGGCGTCATCTCTGTTGGTCTTCGGGTATAAAAGTATCAGCCGACGCCATTTTCCTCAGTCTTTCTTGCCGCGTGGGGCGCGAAGCAGAAGCTGTTCGCAAGTGCCGGTCGGTCGGATCCAGAGATTACTTCTACCGAATACTACTTCGAAGACTTCTAAAGCTAAGTACCCCGTTGGGGACTCTTTCTTGCCTCAGCCGATGTCAGAAAAGTTAACAATTGTTTAACCTGTGGGAAACAAATACCTCATAAAGATTTCCACTCTTACTGTCTGCCTTGTTTAGGCCCAGCCCACGTAGCAGCCTGTTCGCCTGTGCTTCTTTCAACCGACGAACGCTTAGGCGCCGGTCGGAGTTTGCAGAACAGTTTTTCGGTTCTGATTTTGCATACATTATGCCGCCGGATCCTCCGACTACCCAATCTACCAAAAACGCAAAGATAAAGACCGACACTGCGGTCCGCGGTTTCGGCGAAACCATGGTTAAGCAAACCAGTGTCTCGGTTTCGGCGAAACCGAGAAAACTGATCTAAGTACAGCTGAACCTATTCCTACAACTGAGGCCCCTGCTACAACTCTTGAATCGACCTCAGAAATTTTACCCACTACGGTGGTTGACTTATCAGACACCATCCCTTGGATGTCTCTACCCCAGCACGTGGTGCTGCTAGGCCTCCAGCAGCCATGTCCATTAAGGCCTTCGCCAGGGCTAAAGCAGCCAAGACTACTAAAACAGTGCCTGTTAAACCTCCCACATCCAGGCCCTCTTCTAGTTCCCAAATGCTTACTTTGGCAGAAGATTTAATTTCTTTAATCAGAGGATCTCAATCTCACCCAGATAGGGCCTCTCAGCCCCAGAGAAGAGACCTAGGGCAGAGCCCCTGAGCCAGTGTCCTCTGATGAATCTGCTGATGAATCAGACATAACTGACCAGCCAGAGGCTCCTTCTCCAATTTTGAAGATTCTGATGCTGAAGAATCCATTCCAGCTGCTTCCCCACCAGAAGAATTCTCCTTTGGGGAAACCTTGCATGCCATGCGAGAACAGTTCCAATGGCAGCAACAGGATTTTTCAGACTCCAGAAAAAGACTTAGGACCTTTCTGCACCTCCCACAGCACAGGCCCTTAGCTATACCTCCTGTTCTCTGTGGTGGATGATGCTTTCAATGATGTTTGCTCCGCTCCAGATTCTTTACCCCAGCCCCTGCCAAACCAGACAGATTTTACAGGGTGCCAGATACTCATCACCACCTTTACAAGGCCCCACTTGCAGACCCAGAAACTATATCCCAGGGTCCCAAGGCAGTAGCGACCATAGCTAAAAACCCTACTCCTTCTGAAAGGGAAGCAAGGTCATTAGACAGATGGGGTAAAAAGGTCTACACTTCAGCTACTCTCTCAGCTAGAGCTTTAAACGTCAGTTTCACATGATACAATACCAAGAGTTTATGCTTGATCAGTTAACTAAAAACTAACCACTGATGAATCTCTTGATAAGAAATATGTATTAGAGATGGTAAATAACATACAACAGGTTAGCAACCATTCCTTAAAATGTGGCTATGATGCACTGGAGGCTTCATTTAGATCAGCCATGACAGGCACAGTGATAAGAAGGCATGCATGGCTAAAGGAACAAGCTTTACCGGATCATGTTAAAGCTAAGCTGCTAGATGCTCCTATGGACAAGACAAGTTTGTTTGGTACACCTGCCCAGCAGGTTATGAAGAAAATGGAAGAAAAGGCAAAATCTGTTCAAACTGTTAAAGATTTCTTGCAGGTTCAACCCCAAGGTTTAGCAGGAACTGGCCTGCCAAAATTGGTCCTTTCCTGACTCCACAAAATTTCAAAGGGGCAGGAATAGACGTTCCAGAGGCAGAAACCAATCCAGAGGAGGTGCCTACAGAGGACGACAGTGGCAAGGTAACAACAGAGGCACAGACACAGCCACTGCCACTACATCAGCACAACCACAGTGACTTAACCCTAAATCCGCCTACCAGGGAACAAATAGCAGCTCCTCTAGGCGGAAAGTTAACCTTATTTTCAAGGAACTGGCACTGCATAACAAAAGACAAGTGGATTTTACAAACCATAGATCAAGGTTACCGGTTTCACTTCCACACTTTACCAGTCAAAAGAGGAATGCCAAATCTACCTCCAAATCAAAAAACAGAGGCTCTACGCCAGATAATGGAGTTAGCAAACATGAGAGCTGTGGAAAGAGTGCCAACAGCAGAGCAAGGAAAGGGGTTCTATTCCAGACTATTCCTAGTTCCAAGAAAGGAAAAAGTTGGAGACCAATTCTCGACCTGTCCACCTTAAATACATACATCATTGTCCCAAAATTCAAAATGCTGACCCTACAGCAGCTTCTTCCCATGCTGGGCAAGGAGTCTTGGCTGGTAACTCTAGATCTCAAGGAGGCATACCTGCACGTCCCCATTCGACCAATCTGCAGAAGATACCTCAGATTTCTTGCAGGATCAGAGCACTATCAATTCTCAGCATTGCCCTTTGGCTTATCTACTGCGCCCAGAGTATTCACAAAATGCCTGGCATCAGTAATCGCCCATTGCAGACTACAGGAATTCAAATTTACCCATACCTGGACGACTGCCTGCTACAAGGGACAACAAAAGCAAGCTGACAACAGATTTACAAAGGGTCATTTACTTGCTACAAGCACTGGGATACACAGTCAATTTACAAAGTCAAGGCTGATACCATCCCAAACAAGGACATTCTTGGGCGGAATTGGACACAGTAAAACAAATGGCATTCCTGACTACAGAAAAACAAAAGAACTTCCTCTTTACTTCTTGGCACTAACAAAACTGAACAAGTTAACAGCCAGAAAAGTACTGCAGGCCTTGGGCTTCATGGCATCATGCATAATCTTGGTTCCATTTGCCAGACTACATATGAGAAAACTACAGTGGTACCTAAAGAATTTATGGTCCCAACACAGACACAGTCTAGAAACAGAAATCCCACTAATTCCATGCTTAAAACAGGAGTTCCTATGGTGGGCTCAGGCATGCCAGTCAAACCCAGGCCTACCCTTTCGCAGATGTCAAGCAAGCCAGACCATCACAACACGCGCTTCAGAGCTACGATGGGGGCCCACATGCTGGACAAATGCGTGCAAGGATTGTGGACACAGGATCAACTTCACCTGCACATCAACCTAAAAGAAATGCTGGCAGTAAAACTGGCAATCCAAAAGTTCAAACCATTTCTCAAGGAGGGCCAGTTGATGATAAGGACAGACAACACCACAGTCATGTGGTACATCAACAAACAGGGAGGCACTCAGTCATACCCACTATGCAGAATGACCGTGGAGCTGTGGACCCTGGCACTCAGCTACAACATCCAGTTACAGGCAATATTTGTACCGGGAAAGACAATACTCTAGCAGACATATTAAGGAGAACCACTTCGGATGCCCACGAATGGAAGCTGCACGCGGACATCTTCAAGATCATCTCAAAGAAATGGGGAATGCCACAGATAGACCTATTCGCAACACCTCTTAATCACCAGCTCAAAAATTCTGCACAAGGACATTCCACCCACTAGCATGGAAAGTGGATTCGCTCTCCTTCAACTGGAAAGGCCTAACAGCATATGCATTCCCACCTCTTCCTTTGATACACAAGGTACTACTGAAAATCAAGGAAGAACGTCCAAGGATAATCCTGATAGCTCCGAACTGGCCAAGACAACACTGGTACCCACTACTGAGGAGCATGTCTCGAACAATATGTGGCCAATACCCTGATGCCTTTGATGTTAACTCAGAACAACTACAGCATCATACATCCAAACCTAAAACGTTGCAACTAACTGCATGGAACATCACATAGCAGCAGCTAATCCAGAACTTTCCCAAAGAGTAAAAGACATTATTCTTGAAGCACGCAGACCTTCAACAAGAAGGAACTATGCTGGAAAATGGAAAAGGTTTGTCATTTGGAGTACAGAAAGAGGAAAAGATGTGTCAAACATAGATATGCCTAACATTCTGGAGTATCTGGCGAACTTCTTCATTCAGGCCTGTCCTACTCCTCCATCAAGATACATGCATCAGCTATTTCAGCAGAATACAGCTTTGATCCACCTGTTTTTTCACCCTTTGCTCAGGCAGTTCCTCAGAGGAATCAAGAATGTAAAACCTCCAAGGAAACCACCATTACCAGCTTGGGATTTGAACTTTGTGCTAGAAAAATTGACACTATCACCCTTTGAACCAGCAGCAACAGCAGACCTACAACACCTGTCATGGAAAACTGCTTTCCTACTGGCAATTACTTCAGCAAGGAGGGTTTCAGAACTACAGGCCTTAATGGCAGTGCAACCCTTCCTAATCTTCCACCAAGATAGAGTGTCCATGAGGACTAATCCTACATTTATGCCCAAGGTGGTATCCAGAGTGTCTTTAAACCAGGCAATCCACCTACCTACCTTCTTTCCCAACCCACAAAACAGAGGGAAAGAATACTGCATACCTTGGATGTACATAGACAGCTACGCTACTACTTGGACAGAACAAAAATAGCAGAAAGACTGACCAACTTTTGTAGCCTATGCAACAGGAAGGGAAGGAAAAGCTATTTCCAAACAGACAATCTCCAAATGGATAGGAAATTGCATACGATTCTGTTACTCCTTCCATGGAAAACCAATTCCACAGAACATAAGACCTCATTCTACAAGGGCAACAGCCACTACCACAGCCTTCTTACGAGGAGTGGCAACCAAAGACATTATTGAGGCGGCTACTTGGACCTCCGTGCATACATTTGCCAAGCATTATAATTTGCCTCTATATTCCAGATCCCGAGCAGGGTTTGCCACTGCTGTACTGCAAGGGATCCTAGACACACCATAATCTACTTTTATCCTCCTCTCCTAGTTGGCTATGGTATTCTACCCAGTTGTTATGACTGCAGATGCATCCATGAAGGACATAGTACAGTTTTGTACCTACCATAAATGTAGATGTCCGAACTGGATAGCATCTGCAGTCAGGATTACCTCCCTCCTTCCCCTCTGTGGTACTCCTAGGGTGTTTACCCTCCTAATAGCTAGCTGTTGGGGAGTCTTTTATGGTGTATTTGTTTGTATATATGTACATACATGCTTATTGTTGTGTTTACCTCTATCTATTTGGAAACATTGGCATCTATCCAAATTTTAGCCTGCAAGAGGGCTTCTGGCATCTGGGGCAAGAAACACTGAGGAAAATGGCGTCGGCTGATGCTTTTATACCCGAAGACCAACAGAGATGACGTCGGGTGGAGTGCGACATCAGCCGAAGCCGGACCCGGACTTTGGAATCCGGCCGACTGAAGGGCTGCCTGACGACAGGACAACCCAGTTGTTATGACTGCAGATGCTATCCAGTTCAGACATCTACATTTATGGTAGGTACAAAACTGTACTTTAGAGCGTCTTCTGTGAAGTGACATGCGCGAATGGGCGTTCCTTCGTTGAAGGTTGTGCATTAGGCCCGGCAAGCCAGTATGTAAAAATCTACTGCCAATCATTAGCGGACCGGTGTTCCGCTGTGGCAACCCCTAACCGGAAAAAGCCGAAAGACACAAACAAACCATTGAAAATATTCACTGGAATCTGCAGTTTCATGTATTGCAGGCATCCATTTTATCATTGTCGTCATGTTGTATGACCATCCCTTTCTGTCATTTTGTATGGCATATCAAACATTTGTCATGTTTGGATTCTAATATCAAATGGAAATGCAGTTAACTTTCTAAGTCTACCCTGTCACTGTAAGATTTTCATTGCTTCTGGTCACTAGTTCTTTATGCCTTCAGTCTAACTTACTAAACATATATCTGACTTTTACCATTGTTTTTATATTGATGCGGTTATGGAAATTGTGATAAAATTCATAACTGCTGAACTTGCATTTATATGTAAGAATGTGTGCACATTTGGCATCTTCTTTCAGTAGTTTCTTGTAGTAACACCCATTGGTTGCATGTGTCCACATTTAGAATATTGATTCCATGTCAGCATTTATATCTCTAATTTTTTCTCAACAGTTGTGCAGAATTCCTTGAGTATATGTTATGCTGACAGTGCCATTGCACACTTAGTCCCATTTGCTTGCAGACATTTTACTGCATAATCCAGAACAGAGCATTCTCAAGATATTCACATAAATGTGCAAATATTATTAATATTCTGAAGTACAATTGTAGTAGTTCATTAATATCTGCTGCTCTGTAGTCTGTAGCCAGCTAGTTTATGCATAAGTTTCTTCTTTTTTTTAAACACTTGCCTGAGATCAACAAATGACATAGTAAATTTCAAGTCCGTAGAACATTGCTTCGAACCGCAGTTCCTAAATCCAGCTGAGTTTGTCCCTGATTTTTTTGTGCCCCCAGGCTATTGCCACTGCTGGTCCCTTTTCTCCAGAGTCTTCCCTTTTGTCAACTCTGGAAGTTGTTCATAGGACAATACTAGGTTATTGGCCTGGAGGCCCTTATAAACCTAGCTTTGAATTTCATCCATGTTCCCACAAAGTCAGCACCTGATGTTCTTCATCTCACATTGCTGCAGTCCTTACACTTGGGTAGTCCGCTGTCCTCGGTCGGCCCGAATATCAAAGTATAAGGCTGACGTCGGTCAAGGCGCATTAGACTGACATCAGGACGTCAGGGTACAAATGCGCATGACCGACGTCATATCCTCAGTCTTTTTTGCCGCATGGTCCGATGCAGAAGCAGCGTTGCAAGTGCCGTTCGGCGTTCTGAAATTTTTCGAATTCGGAGTTTCAGACCGAGTCAAAGTTGGCTAAGTACCCCGTTGGGGAATATTTTAGTTTTTCTTGCCTCAGTGGTTTTCCGGATGTCAGAAAAAGTGAATAACTGTATTTCTTGTGGGAAACAGATACCGCATAGAGATTATCATACTTTGTGTATTCCTTGTTTGGGGCCTGAGCACGGCGTTGTTGGGTGTCGCTTTTGTGCTAGGTTCAATAAGCGCACTATTAGCGAAGGTTAGATTGTGCCAGGTTAGTCTTCGAAGCGGTGCAATTATAATATGCCGTCGGATGCTCCGGCGTCCGCTTCAAGAAGCGCAAAGACAAAGCAGCTAAGCCCAGACAGGAAGAGTCGCCCGTGCGGACGCCGGTTCTTGAGGTGTCGGTGGAACCGGGGTTCCCGGAGGTTTCTCTGGAGTCCCAGGGGAGACTTTGTTATTGCAGGATGTGGCCTCTCAGGAGGCAGGTCAGGCTGAAGGGGCTTCTCAGGTTACTGTACTCCCTCCCTTCCTAGGGTGGTTAGGCCCTCTCCTTCTGTTTCCAAGGCTTCTCCCAGAGGCAGGCCAGGTTTAGCTTCTGTTGGTGTCACTCCTAGTTCATCAGGATCTGTGCCCAAGAAGCACATGCTCAAAATGGCAGAAGATTTAATTACTTTAATTAGAGGTTCTTTGCCCCCTCCTGATAAGAGGCCTAGGGTGGAACCAGAGTTGGGGAGTTTTGAGCAGGCTTGGATGTTTCAGAGTCTTCGCTGAAGACTTGCAGGAGTATTCTCCTTATTCTGATTCTGATGTGGATGATTCTACTCCTTCTGCTTCTCCTCCAGAGGATTTTTCTTTTTCAGAGACTCTTCATTCCATGAGGGAGCATTTTAAGTGGGAAGGTCAGGACTTCTCTGATTCCAGGAAAAGGCTTAGGGAATGTTTGTTTTACCCCAGCATAGGCCTTTGGCTATACCTCCTGTTCTGGATGTTGTGGAAGATGTGTTTGCAGAGGCTTCTCTTAATCCTGATTCTGTGCCTCCTGCTCCTGTTAAACCGGATAGGTATTACAGGGTGCCTGAAGCTCATAAATATCTTTTAAGAGTCCTAGGGCGGACCCAGAAACTGTTAGTCAAGGGCCTAAGGGTGTCAAGGCTTCTGTTGTAAAAAATCCGGTTCCTCCAGATAAAGAGGCCAGGGCTTTGGATAGATGGGGAAAGAAAGTCTATACTTCTTCCACCTTAGCTATGAGGGCTTTGAATTGCCAGTTTCACATGTTGAAATACCAAAACTATCTACTTTCTCAATTGAAGTCTAAGATAGATGCTCTGGCGGAAGGTATTGAGTGTAAGGAATTACAGGATTTGGTGCATGTTTCTGAACAGGTGGGTAAGCATTCTTTGCAATGTGGTTTTGATGCTGTACAGGCCTCATCTAGGGTGGCTGCCACTGGGTCAGTTCTTCGCAGGCACGCCTGGCTGAGGGATCAGAATTTATCTGACCATGTTAAGACAAGGATTTTAGATGCTCCTTTACAGTCTGATGTGTTGTTTGGGTCACCTGTGGAGACAGTCTTAAAGAAAATGGAAGACAAGGCTAAGTCTATGCAGACTGTTAAAGATTTTTTGCAGGTTCAGCCTCCGAAGTTTAGTAGGAATTGGCCTTCCAAGGGTGGACGTATTCTTCTTATGATTCCCAGTCTAGGGGTAGATCTAGGCGTGGTAGGGCAGAGCTCAGGGCTCTTTCAGGCCTAGAACAGGGAGTTCACCTGCACAGTCTTGGTGAGGGCAGGGGTCAGTCCTTTCGTAAACAGGCCCAATGACCTACCTTTTCAGCTGCCAGAACCTTCTCGTCTGGCAGCACCTTTGGGAGGAAGGTTGGCACTTTTCAAGGAAAATTGGAGTTTAATTACCCAAGACAGATGGGTATTGGATATCATACACCAAGGTTACAGGTTTTATTTCCATACCTTGCCTCCTTTCAAAGGCATGCCAGACGTTCCTCCTCAACAAAGAATAGAGGCTCACAGACAAATTTCTCTGCTACTTCAAATAGGGGCCATACAGCCGGTCCCTCTGCCAGAAGTGGGCCTAGGATTTTATTCTCGCCTGTTCCTAGTACCAAAGAAGGGGAACACGTGGAGACCAATTTTGGATTTATCTATCCTCAACACTTATCTGGACATTCCCAAGTTCAAAATGTTGACGTTACAACAGCTTTTACCTCTGCTGGGCAAAGATCACTGGATGGTGACTCTGGATCTCAAGGAAGCTTACCTTCATGTTCCTATCAGGCCCAGTTGCAGGAAGTATCTGCTGGCTGGGACTTCACATTATCAGTTCTCTGCATTGCCCTTTGGCTTATCTACTGCGCCCAGAGTGTTCACAAAAGTTCTGGCTCCAGTGATAGCTTTCTTCAGGCTAAAAGGAATACAGATTTATCCTTATTTGGACGATTGCCTGATTCTGGCTCAAGGAAGGGACGAACTTCTTCATCATTTGCAATATGTGATAGCAGTGCTAAGATGCCTGGGGTATTCTGTGAACGAAATAAAGTCCAGTCTAGTACCCTCTCAGGACATGTGCTTTCTGGGTGTAAGACTGAATACAGCATCCCAGATGGCCTTTTTGACCCCGGACAAACAAAAGAATCTTTCCCTTTACTTCCATCAATTGTCTCATCAGTCCAGGCTGACTGCAAGGACAGTCCTTCAAGCCTTGGGGTTCATGGCATCTTGTATTCTAGTGCTTCCCAATGCCAAACTGCATATGAGGAAGCTACAATGGTATCTCAAAAATGTATGGACGCAGCACTGCCAGGATATGGACACTGTCATTCAGATAATACCTTGCATTCAAAAGGAATTTTTGTGGTGGGCTCAGGAATGTCACCTAAACAAGGGACTCTCTGTGACCCGGCCAGAGGCGAGTCAGATTCTAACGACAGATGCCTCGGACAAAGCTTGGGGAGCTCATCTAAATGGAAAGTGGATACAAGACACGTGGCCTGCCAGACTACAACATCTACATATCAACTTGAAGGAGATGTTAGCAGTCCAATTTGCATTAATAGCTTTCAAGGATTTACTTCTTCCAGGGCAGGTGTTGATTCTAACAGACAACACAACTGTCATGTGGTACATCAACAAGCAAGGGGGAACACATTCTTATCCTCTATGCAGGCAAGCAATGATTTTGTGGGAGACTGCTCTAAGTTTACAGCTAAATCTTCAGGCAAGGTTTCTGCCGGGAGCACAGAACTCCTTAGCAGATGTGTTGAGCAGACAAATTATGGATCCCCACGAGTGGAAATTGGATCCTCATGTATTTCAGAAATTGACAGTGTCATGGGGAACTCCAGACATAGATCTGTTTGCTTCTCCACTAAACTACCAGCTGCCAAAGTTTTGCACAAAAAGGTTTCATCACACAGCCTGGAAAGTGGATGCTCTTTCTTTCAATTGGAGCAATCTTCATGTGTATGCCTTTCCACCTCTGCCTCTCCTCCCAAAGGTACTCCTAAAGGTCAGACAGGACAAGCCAAAGATGATTTTAATAGCTCCAGATTGGCCTCGACAGCACTGGTACCCATTACTGAGAAGTCTGGTACGAGAACCTCCATGGCCTTTGCCTTCGATTCCACACCTACTGTCTCAGGAGAACAGTCATTTACTCAATGTCAAACTTCACTCTCTTCACCTAACAGCCTGGCATATTCTGTTTTGAACTCTGGAGGGTCTCAACTTCCACAGCAAGTTTTGAATGTTATTTTGGAAGCCAGAAGGCCTAGTACAAGGAAAGTGTACGCAGATAAATGGAAGAGATTTTTATTTTGGAGTGCAGCAAAGGAATTTGATGTTTCTGAGCCTAATTTAAGTGTGGCTGTTCAATATCTTACTGAGTTACTGGACAAAGGTTTGTCCTTCTCTTCTATTAAGGTTCATGCTGCAGCAATTTCTGCTCACTATGACTGTGACCCACCATTGTTTTCTCATCCTTTGTTCAAGCAATTTCTTAGAGGGGCAAAGAATATAAGACCCCCACGTAGAGCTCCTACTCCTGCTTGGGACCTCAATTTTGTGTTGGAGAAACTCACTCTACAACCTTTTGAGCCTGCAGCTACTGCTGAGTTGAAATATTTATCATGGAAGACTGCTTTTTTGTTGGGCATTACCTCTGCAAGAAGGGTTTCTGAATTACAGGCCCTTATGGCAGTTGAGCCTTTCTTAATTTTCCATAAGGATAGGGTATCTTTGCGTACTAATCCTTCCTTTATGCCTAAAGTGGTTTCTAGTGTGGCTTTAAACCAAACTATTCATTTGCCTACTTTTTATGCAAATCCCCAAAATAAAGGGGAAAAGATTTTGCACACTTTAGATGTACACAGGCAGTTGCGTTATTATTTGAGCAGGACTAAAGGGTTCAGGCAGTCTCAGCAGTTATTTGTTTCTTTTGCTTTGAGTTCTCAGGGCAAGCCTGTGTCAAAACAAACTATTTCTAAGTGGATTGGGTTTTGCATTGCTTTCTGTTATTCCCATCATGGTAAGGAGATTCCAGCTGGGATTAGACCTCATTCCACTAGGGCTACTGCCACTTCGACAGCTTTTTTAAGGGGGGTGGCAACTAAGGATATTTTGGAGGCAGCTACTTGGAGTTCAGTGCATACTTTCTCTAAGCATTATCACCTTCCACTTTACTCTAAATCTAGGGCTGGTTTTGCCACTGCCATTTTACAGGGCATTTTGGCAGCTCCTGCTGCTTTATAGTTTTGCCATCCTCCCTTACCTCTGCTTTGGGATTCTACCCAAGTGTAAGGACTGCAGCAATGTGAGATGAAGAACATAGTACAGTTTTGTACCTACCATAAATGTAGATGTTCGAAGATCCACATTGCTGCAGTCCAATTTACCCTCCCTCCTTCCCCTCTGTTCTTAGAGGCGGGTGTGTGGGGTGGGTTGTAAATATTGTATTTATTGTATATATTGTACATATTGTTAGTGCAGGGTGGTTGCTTGGTGGTTTGCTGTCTTTTGGTTTAGACCTTTCTTTTAGGGTCTTCTGACATCTGGGGCAAGAAAAGACTGCGGATAAAGACTGAGGATATGACGTCGGTCATGCGCATTTGTACCCTGACGTCCTGATGTCAGTCTAATGCGCCTTGACCGACGTCAGCCTTATACTTTGATATTCGGGCCGACCGAGGACAGCGGACTACCCAAGTGTAAGGACTGCAGCAATGTGGATCTTCGAACATCTACATTTATGGTAGGTACAAAACTGTACTTTTTCCCTGTCCAGCAGAGACATAGGTGGGATCCCAGGGGTATATTTTCTGTTTCCCATCCAGGTTCCTGTTAAAGAGGGCTAGTGAGGTACACTGCTTGACATGGAGAGAGAGTCTGTTCCACAGATGGGGGTGTCGTTGGGACACAAATCTATCCTGCCAACAAGTTCTATTAATGTCACAGACCAGGTTGAAACCTTGCATGTGGGTTACGTGAGTAGAGTTGGACTTACGGATATGCAGCAACTCCATCAAGGCTGAGTCTGAGACAGCCTTGTTTGCCAGACACAGGCCATCTCTGAGCAGTCTGTACAAGACTGAGTAGAGAGACAGGGCTTTTAGCCTATCTGTATAGGATAGGTGTTTGAGACCCTGGATTTTCCAGGTCAGGAACCTCTGTGGTCTCTCCAACTGCTGCATGTGCTTGGGAAGGAACATGCCGAAGGGGGCATTGTACTTGATAATGGGTCTGATATGGGAGGAGTACAGGGATGTTATGACCTCCTTGTTCCTGGATGAAATACCCTTACTTATGAGACAGGCCATGTTGAAAGCATTCCGTACAACGGAGGCAATATGGTGGTCAAAAGTCAGGTTGCTATCAGCCTGGATACCCAAGCCCTTCACGACTGATTGCATGCTTAATACGTTGTTATTAATGTGATAATTAGTGGTGACACCATTTTCTCCAAAGGGGATAATGATGCATTTCCTAGCATTCAGTTTGAGGCCGTGCTTCTGGCACCATTCATTATTTTGGTTAAGCCCTTTTGGAGGATGTTTACATCACTAGGAGAATTTATGTCAGTTCCAGCTTGCAGTCATCTGCAAACTTGGTCAGCCACAGACTACTGAATGTTCTTCGTGTTTCACTGTTGCAGTCATTACATTTGGGTAATCTGCTGGCAGGTTGCCCTCAGTCAGCCGGAATAACAAAGTCTTGGGTCCTGCGTCGGTTGCTGTCTCCTCTTCCATGACGTCAGGTCGTCAGGGGTATAAAACATGTAGCCGACGCCATTTTATTCAGTCTTTCTTGCCCGAAGCAGAAGCTGTTCACAAGTGCCGGTTGGCTGACTCCTAAAATTTTCGCATTCGAGTTTCAGAACCGAAGTCTTCAACTAAAGCTAAGTACCCCGTTGGGGAAACTTTTTCTTGCTCCTTACCGATGTCAGTAAAAGTTAATAATTGCATTACTTGTGGGAAGCAAATACCTCATAAGGATTTTCATTTGTACTGTATTCCTTGCCTAAGCCCAGATCGTAATGTGCCTTGCTGTCGGTTTTGTGTTAGATTTAACCATTTCTCTATTAAGCGTCGGTATATTTTTGCTTCAAAATATTTTGGATCCAGATTTAATTACCCAGAAATGTCGTCGGTTAGCAATCTGACTACCGGAGTTCACAAAAAACGCAAAGAAAAAGATAGAGACAGACTGTCGAGGTCCAAAACCGATGACGAAGCTTCTCCTAAGCCAGTCGCCAGTTCGCCGTGAGGTGCTTTCTCAGCCCCTGATACCCGCTACGTTTGAGTCGCAGGCCTCTACTGAGACCCATGCGGAGTCCGGTATGCCACGAGATTCTCTGAGTATTGAACCCGCGGATGTCTCTCCCTTGGATGGGTCCGGAGCCGCTGAGCAGGCACCGGCTTCTGAGGGTGTTTTCAGGCCTCAACATTTTTATATAAAACCGACGCCAGCTTCAAAAACAAGATCAAAATAATCTTCTAAGTCTAAAAAACCAACGCATGAGCCACGTGCTCAGGCCCCTATGCCTACAAAACAGATGATCAAAATGGCTGAGGACTTAATTACCTTGATCAGGGATTCCCAAACCCCCCCCCCCCCGCTAAGAGGCCTAGGCAGGACACTGATTATGTATCTTCAAATCAGGTTTCCATTTTTTCTGATTCCTCTTCTGATCAGGAATTTTCTATACCACCCTGTGAGGATTCAGATGCAGAAGAATCTTTCCCATCTGCAACTCCTCCTGAGGGTTATTCTTTTGGAGAAACCTTGCACACTTTAAGGGAACATTTTCATTGGGAGAGTCAGGATTTCTCTGAATCAAAAAAGAGGCTTATGGATTTCCTTCTTCTTCCTCAGCATAGGCCTTTGTCTATCCCTCCTGTATTAGACATTGTTGATGATGCGTTTTCGGAATCAAGCATGGCTCCTGATTCCCTACCTCCGGCTCCTAGTAAGCCAGACAGATATTACAGGGTTCCTGACTCCCACAAATTTCTATTCAAAAATCCTGCTGCTGATCCTGAAACTATCTCACAGGGTCCCAAAGGTGTAAAGGCCTCTACAGCCAAAAATTCTACCCCGTCTGATAGAAATTCCAGGGCGCTGGATAGATGGGGAAAGAAGGTTTATACATCTGCAACCTTGGCAATTAGGGCCTTAAACTGCCAGTTTCATATGCTTAGATATCAACAGCATGTTATGGGCTTATTGAAACAGAAAATGATGTTGATTTCTGATTGTGTGGAAAATAAAGAATTGCAGGAATTATTGCATGCAGCAGAACAGGTTGGAAAGTGTACTTTGCAATGTGGTTTTGATTCCTTGGAGGCCTCTTGCAGGGCCGCAGTTACTGGATCTGTGATTAGATGGCATGCCTGGCTCAAGGAGCAAAATCTGCCTGATCATGTTAAAGCTAAATTGTTGGATGCCCCTTTACAGCATGATACTCTGTTTGGTAATAAGGCAGAAAAGGTTTTAAAGAAAATGAAAGACAAAGCTAAATCTATGCAAACTGTAAAATATTTCTTACAAGTGCAGCCACCCAGATTCAGTAGGCACTGGTCTACTAAAAATTGGTCCTTTCCTGTGTCCAACAGAGCCTCTCAAGGCAAATCCAGGCGCTCAAATGGCTCTAGATACCAATCACAGGGTTCTTACAGGTCAAAGCAATGGGGTGCCTCCACCTCCAAATCTGGAGGAAACAAAGCACAAGTAAACAGTCTCAATGACTTCCCTCTACCATCACCAAGCACTTATCTTTTGGCAGCCCCCTTGGGAGGAAAATTAGCACTTCATGCTCAAAATTGGCAGTTAATTACCCATGACAAGTGGGTATTAAACATAGTATCCCAGGGGTACAGATTTCATTTTCATACTTTGCCAATTCCAAACGGTTGGCCAGATCTGCCCCAAAATCAATGGACAGAGGCTCATGGATATGGGGGCTATTCAACCAGAACAGGAAAAAGGACAAGGTTTTTATTCAAGACTGTTCTTGGTACCCATAAAAGACAATTCATGGCATCCAATACTGGACTTATAGATTTTGAACACGTTCCTGGGCATTCCAAAATTCAAAATGCTGACTTTATAACAGCTACTGCCTATGCTGGGCAGGAACACTTGGTTAGTGACTCTAGACTTAAGAGACATACCTGCATATCCCAATAAAGGGAATCGTGCAGAAGATACCTCTGCTTCAAGGCAGGTTTTATGCATTACCAATTTTCTGCACTGCCCTTTGGCTTATCTACTGCGCCCAGGGTCTTTACAAAGTGCCTGGCACCAGTAATTGCATTTTGCAGACAAAGAAGCATACAGATTTAACCTTACCTGGACGACTGTCTCATTCAAGCAGAGAACAAGGACATTCTTCTTCAACATCTTGCGTTTGTAAAAAGGCTTCTAACATGCCTAGGGTACACAATAAACGAAAAGAAATCACAACTGGTACCCTCTCAGAAAATTACATTCCTGGGTACAAGCTTGAATACAACTGCCCAGATGGCTTACCTTACGCCAGACAAACAAAGGCAACTGACAACATACTTCAAACAGATGACAACAAAAAACCCAGTTATCTTTCAAGACAAATTCTGCAGACTTTGGGGTTCATGGCATCATGCATTCTACTAATTCCATATGCAAGACTGCATATGAGGAAACTTCAATGGTACCTAAAAAGTTTATGGAGTCATTGTCACAGTCTGGAAACAATGATTCCTCTCATTCCCTGCCTGCAACAGGAGATTTTTGGTGGGCAGAGACATGTCACCAAGACAAGGGACTGTTATTCACTCTACCCGCTGCCACCCAAACCCTAACAGACACATCAGACTATGTTTGGGGGGCCCACCTGGCGGGGAGATGCATTCAGGGCATATGGAGCCCAAAACAAATGCATCTGCATATCGACCAGAAAGAGATGCTAGCTGTTCAGAATGCCCTGACAGCCTTCAAGGACTTACTTCATCCAGGACAACTACTGATAAAGACAGACAACACCACGGTTATGTGGTACATAAACCAGCAGGGGAGTACACATTCCTACCGCCTTGCAGACTAACCATGGCATTGTGGAACACAGCCTTGACTTACCAAGTACATCTTCAAGCTCAATTCCTGCCAGGAAAACAAAATACTCTGGCAGACGACCTAAGCAGAAATCTTATGGACCCGCACGAGTGGAAACTGGACCCACAAATCTTCAGCATGGTAACACAGAAATGAGGGAGCCCAGATATAAATCTATTTGCCTCTCCCCAAAATTATCAACTGGACAAATTCTGCACAAGGACTTATCACAGACAAGCATGGAAAGTGGATGCCCTATCCTTCAGTTGGAAAAACCTATCAGTTTATGCCTTTCACCCTCTGCCTCTTCTCTCCAGGGTCTTACTAAAGGTCAGACAGGAAAAACCAAAAATGATCCTAATTGCTCTGGACTGGCCTCACCAGCAGTGGTACCCAATTCTAAGGAATATGTCTCAACTCCCTCCTTGGTACTTGCCTCAAATACCTCATCTACTGTCTCAGCAGAACAATCAAATTCTGCACACTCCGCTCCAAACTCTGAACCTTGCAGCATGGCTGATCATGTAATTATTCAAACAACACCTCTCAGTAAATCTGTGATGGATGTAATTTTGGAAGCCAGAAGGCCTAGTACTAGAAAATCTTATGCTGATAAATGGAAGAGATTCTGTGCTTGGAACCAAGCACAAGGAACGGACACAGCAAAACCAAATATCCCTCAGATTTTACAATACTTGACTGAGATGCTTGACAAGGGCCTATCTTTTTCTTCAGTAAAAATCCATGCCTCTGCCATCTCGGCTCATTACAACACTGAGCCTCCCATCTTTTCTCATCCTCTGCTAAAACATTGTCTTAGAGGGGCCAAAATTTTAAGGCCTCCCAGAAGATCACCAACTCCTGCATGGGACATCAATTTTGTGCTGGAAAAACTCACCCTGCCTCCTTTTGAACCCAGCAGCTACTGCGGATATAAAAGTTTTATCTTGGAAAACAGCTTTTGTTTTGGCAATCACTTCAGCAAGAAGGGTTTCAGAACTACAGGCTCTCATAGTTGTGGAGCCTTTTATTACATTTTACCCGGACAGGGTGTCCCTCAGGACCAATACTTCCTTTATGCCTAAGGTGGTATCTATTGTGGCTCTTAATCAAACTATTCACCTGCCAATATTTTACCCAAATCTGCAGAACAAGGGGGAGCGGATTCTGCATTCATTGGACATACACAGACAACTAAGATTTTACTTAAACAGGACCAAATCTCTAAGAAAGTCTGAGGAACTACTGGTGGCATTTGCTTCAGGATCAGAGGGGAAGGCTATATCAAAGCAGACTATTTCTAAGTGGATAAGCCACTGCATTCGTTTCTGCTACTTGCAACATGGTAAACCTGTGCCCAAGGGAATCAGGTCACATTCCACCAGGGCTGCTTCTACCTCAGCAGCCTTTCTTAGAGGAGTTCCAACCAAAGACATTCTAGAAGCTGTTACTTAGAGCTCTGTTCATACCTTCACAAAGCATTATCATTTGCCTCTCTTCTCCAAATCCAGGGCAGGCTTTGCCACTGCAGTTCTGCAGGGCCTTATAGCCGCTCCTAATGCTATTTAGTTCCATCCTCCCGTCCATAGCTTTTGGATTCTACCCAAATGTAATAACTGCAACAGTGAAACACGAAGAACATAGTACAGTTGTGTACACTTACCATAAATGTAGATGTTCGAGTGTATTCACTGTTGCAGTCCGGGTTACCCACCCGCCATCCACCTTTTCTATAACTTCTCTTTCCTTCACTATATTCTAAAGCCTTTGTGGTGTATTTGCTTTTAGATGAAGGTAAAGTTTATGTTGCTAAAAGTGAATTTACATATATTGCTGTTTATATATGTATATATATATATATATATATATATATATATATATGTATGTGTGTGTGTGTATATATATATATATATATATATATATATATATATATATACATATATATATATATATATATATATATATATATATATATATATATATATATATATATATATATTTTTTTTTTTTGCTCCCCATTTGGGGAGCACCTGACATCTGGGGCAAGAAAAACTGAATAAAATGGCGTTGACTGCATGTTTTATACCCCTAACAACCTGACGTCATGGAAGAGGAGACAGCAACTGACGCAGGACTCAAGACTTTGTTATTCAGGCCGACTGAGGGCAACCTGCTAGCAGATTACCCAAATGTAATGACTGCAACAGTGAATACATTCGAACATCAACATTTATGGTAAGTGTACACAACTGCACTTTTTGGCTTGCACCTCAGAAAAGTATATCCCAAAGAGTAGAGGTCACAAGACCGATCCTTGGGGTACGCCACTTGTTACCGGTCTGCTACTAGAGGTGGCTTCCCCTATTTTGACTGAGTGGGTTCTGTCAGTGAGACAGTTAGCTACCCATCTGGTAACATATGGGTTGATGCCTAGCTGGGAGAGTTTATCCTTTCTGCCCAGGTGTGTCGAAGGCTTTGGCTAGGTCAAGGTAGGCACTGTGCACTGTCTTGCCCTCATCCAAGGCTTTGGGGATTGTTTCGAAGAAGGCAAACAAGTTTAACAGGCATGATCTCCCTTTGACAAAACCAAACTGTGTGGGATCAAGCGTTTGGAGGTTGTCCTTGTTTATATGGTCCATGGTAATGTGTTCCATGACCTTGCAGATCAGGCTAGTTAGGCTGATGAGCCTGTAATTGCCTGAGTCGGTGGACGCTCTGCCTTTGTGCAGAGGGATGACAGTGGCTGTCCTCCATTCTGCTGAGACGAAGCCGGTGCACAGGCTTTGGTTGAATAGGGTGCCTAGTGGTGCCGAGAACTCTTGCCTGAGTTTATGTAGGACGCAGCCAGGGATGTTGTCGGGTCCCATGGAGGCTGTATTTTTTGCTTTTGAGAGAACATTAATAACCTGCTCCCTGGTGATGAGGGGAGGGGGCCAGGTGCTGGGGATGGTCCTGGTTTACTGATGGGGGGGGCAGGTGGGTGAAGTTTTCACTGAACTTGTCTGTCAGCAGGTTGGCTATATCTATGGCTTTTGTGTATGTGTATTCTTGACCACCAGTTCAGAACAAATTTGTGAGTTACCTTTGAGATTGCGAACGTATGCAAAGAAGGCCCTGGGATTGTAAATCCAAAAAAGGGGGGATCTTTAGGGCTGTTGACAGAACAAATTGCTTGTGTAATGTTAGCAGTAAACAAGTTCTGCACTTCCATATTTCTGTCCCATCAAATACATCTGCAGTAAGAAGCATTTCTCCCTAGGCCAATTTGATCCATTTCTAAAACATTGTTTTTGGTCACCATTAAATACCCTAAACCTGGACTTAGCAGTAGAAGTATGTAACAACTTCCTTGAAATACTAAATAGTCTAGCCCCCATCAGAAAAATTTGCACCAAATCCAAACAACTACCATGGCTTTCCCATAAATCTAAACTACTGATTAAACAAAGAGACAAAGCTAGGGCCCTGTACCATACCACCAAAAAACAAAACCGACCTCACCTCATATCAGCAGTTAAGAAACCAAACTAAGAAAAAAATTAACAATGACAAAAAAACAGTACTTGCAAATCTCTCAACAAAAATTCCTACACAACCCACAAAAATTCTGGCACTCAACTATGTCCTCAACCCTGGAAAAACTCACCCCCTCTCCTACCACAACCAATACCTATGAACTCTTAGCCTCACAGTTTAACTCAAACTTTATTAACTATCGCCTGCCTACTTGCTAGCCACCAACAACTACCTCTCACACTCCCATCCCCAGCTGCTAGTGCTAAAAACTCCTCCTCTTTTAAACCTATTCAAACTTCTTACATTAAAAAGCTCCTAAGCAAACTTTAACCCTGCTGCCTTGCTGCCGATCAGCTAGCAAATGAATTCCTAAAAATAGCAGCACCATCCATTGCCTATCCTAGCTCAGTATTAATCAGCTGTTCTGTCTCTTGAACAGTATGTATGTCACCTCTGGAAAGTTACTCACATCATCCCCTTCCACATGAGTGGCCCCTCTAGAGATATCTCTCAACTGCTACCCGATTTGCTACCTTCCACCCTTAGCCAAAATCCTAGAGGAATGTAATTAGCTACAACTCCTCAACCACCTTACCACTAATAACATTCTGTCCGAAACCTAGCATGGCTTTAGACCCCAATATAGTACTAACACAGCCTTGTTATCCTTCACCAACACTATTCATCACCTAATGAACAACAGACAACTAGTCACTGCAATTTTCCTGGACGTGTCAAAAGCTTTTGATACCATTTCCCACCAACTACTACTTAACAGACTTGCTACATACAATCTCAGTTCTGCATCCCTGACTTGGTTTCACAGTTATCTGTCAAACCACTAACAGGCTACTAAATAGGAGAACAATCTCTCCCCTCTACTACCAGTATCCACTGGTATACCCTAAGGTTCTATACTTGGCCCCCTTCTCTTTATCATCTTCACAAATAGCCTCAATTCATCAACCCAACTTGCCCCAATCATTCAATACACAGATAATACATCTATCTGCTCTGCACCTTCCCCACAGTTGTTGTTGTTGTTGTTGTGTCTTTCGGCTTTTCCCGGTTAGGGGTTGCTACAGCGGAACTCCGGTCTGCTAATGATTGGCAGTAGATTTTTATGTGCCGAGTTGCCAGCCCTGACGCACAACCTTCAACGAAGGTACGCCCATTCACGCATGTCTCCACACACAAGATGCTCTAGCTGAGAATCGAACAGGACGTCTTACAGTGAGGCGACAACTCTACCGCAGCACCACTACCGCGGATTGCACCTTCCCCACAGTAACTACTAGAAAAGATGCAAAAAGCATTCCAGGATATTGAAACTTGCCTATCAAACCACCAACTCTTCCTTAACCCTAATAAGACTAAGTTAATGATTTTTACAAACAAAACAACCATGCACTGCTCCCTACCCCTGTCTGTTCAATCTGCCAATGGTTCCAAAATTGTGCCTACAAACCAGGCAAAGCTCCTAGGTACGAGAATAGATGACCAACTTAAATTTGATATTCATATCTCCCTAACTATCAAAAAAGTTCATGCTAAACTCTGTGCTCTCTACAGGGCCAAACCTTATCTAACATACCAAGCCAGGCTAGCCACTGCTAGATCTCCACTTCTGTCTACCCTTCTCTACTGCTCACACATCTTCACCAACTTATACAAGGCTGACCTTCACAACCTTGAATCCTGCTATAACAAAATTGCAAAGTTTGCCACCAATCATCCCCATAAAGCCTGTCACTGTTCTGCTCTTCAACAACTTAACTGGCTAGAACTTCTCAACCTGTTAACATTAAACCAACTTACCCTCACCAGCAAAATCATAGACTGCCCCAATTGCTGCTCCGGAATTTCAACCTTGGTTCAACTACAGGTCAACAGCAGGTCCCTTAGTTCATCTGATAGGACACTGCTCAAAATCATACAGTCTCATAACTACGATGGTGACTCCCTGTTGTTGTTGTTGTTCTGTCTTTCGGCTTTTTCCAGTTAGTGGGTCGCCACAGTGGAACTCCGGTCCGCTAATGATTGGCAGTAGATTTTTACGTGCCGTGTTGCTGGCCCTGACACACAACCTTCAGCGAAGGTACGCCCCTTCACGCATGTCTCCGCACAGAAGATGCTCTAGCTGAGAATCGAACAGGACAGCGTCTTACTGTGAGGCGACAACGCTACTGCAGCACCACCACCGCAGTATTTTTACCATGGTGACTCCCTGTACATGAAAAAATAGCTAAGTCCTGGAATGCTCTTCTCTCTAAACGTAGAGCACCCCCTGCTATTCCTCTTTTTAAACTAAAATCAAAGAATATCTTAAAAGCAACTGGGTCTGCCCCTGTAGTTCTTCTGGATACATTTCCTCTCTCCTACTATTTTTCCCTCCTAGGCTCATCTTCCTCTTACAGCTGCAGTGATTTTGATAATTTAAAATTGATGGTTTCCTCTTTATTAGATTTTAATCAGTTTCAATGTTTCAGTTATACAGTGTTCACTATGTGTACAATTGCTTTTCATGTGGCATGCTATCTGACATCTCAAATATTACTCGGTTATCAAGAATTGTGTAGCTCACCTTTCTAATTTGCTCCTGTGATGCAAGGAATTTAGCTAGTTTGACCTTTATCACATAATCATGTATGGTATGCTTTTAGATCTTACTATTGTTGATTCTTTATTCTTTTGTATGTCTTGATTTTTGGAGCTTTTCTCCCCAAGTCTCCGCTGAAAATGGGGTACTATCCCAGTCGGACACTACCTGGTAAATTTAAATAAAATAATAAATCTGTTATTGTGAACGAGTAGATAGAAGTCCTTAATAAAGGGCTGTTTTTATACCGCTAGAAGCTGGATACTAAGTAACGTGTTGTGGATTTAAGATTTTTTTGTTAGGAATGTTTCCTTGAAAGCTATTTATGGTTCTGTATCCTTTCAGAGTGTATCTTTTAAGAAACCTAGCCAATTTGTTCCAGTGAATGCACCTTTAGTTGAAGCATTCCTTAAAATTTGTGAGCAAGATATCAGAGAAGTTTTGAGTAGTAAGCATAAAAAACTTTTCTATAATTTGATTCCAACAGAGTTTCATGCACTTTTTGAGTTGATGTCATTTGAGCATTTATAGATCCGACCAGGTGATAAAGGGGGTGGGATTGTGTTAATGGATACCGTTAAATATTTGGAAAGCATGAGGTGTGTGTTGAATGATACTTTCACTTGTCAGAAGCTTAGCGTTACAGATGTTAATGCATTATTAAATAATATACAGGTGGGCTTATATGATTTGCTTATGTAAGGCACCATTTGGATAGACCTCTGTGAGTATTTTCTAGCTGAATATCCTACAGAACCGATCATATGTGGTTTTCTGAAAGTACATAAATGCCTTCGTTACCCACCCGTGATATCTGTAGTTTCAGGTTGTTGGTGGGCCACTGAGCCACTTTCCACTTATGTAGAGAAGAAGTTACTTCCTGTGGTTGAAAGTGTGGATGGTGTGTTGAGAGATGCATAACACTTTTTTCGCCGTTGTATGAGTGGTCAGCTAATTTTGACTGGACTGACTTTATTCCCTTTTATACTCGTATTGTGGATGATGTCTTTTTTTATCTGGACAGGAACTTGTAATTTGTTGACAGATTTTTGGAATATTTACAGAGTACTACAGACTTCCTCAGATTTACTATAAAGTATTCACAGACAACAATTGATTTTTTGGATTTTAGTATAAATAAAACCCATGTAGGTCTTAGTACAACCCCATACAAGAAGCCTTGTAAAAAAGTGAGCCTTTTACATAGGTGGAGCATTCATCCACGTTTTGTCCACAGGAATGTATTTATGGGGCAATTTTACAAGCTGTCCAGGCTAAGTCATGATGATGATGTTTGTTTCTTTTAATCATATGAAGGACGTCATGTCCATGTTGCCTGTGATGTAATAAAAAAAGAACTGGCCTAGTCTCACTGCAAATGAGAAATGTAACGATTTCCTGGGTGAGGTTTAGTTTTAAGAATAATCAGACTTTGAAACAACTACTTTGTTACAGATTTGCCATATGTAAAATTGGTTTAACATCTTGTAGGAAAGGGACATATCCATGTAGGTCCTGCAATATGTGTAAATATGTAAATTGTAATAGTAGTAGTAGCTACAAGAATAGTGTGACTGGTGTGTTTACCATTTTAATTTTTATGCAGATTGTAAGAGCATGAATTTAGTATACCTTGCTGTTTGTAAGGTTTGTGATCGTTATTTATTTATTTTATTCATTTTATTTTACATTTGTTTATTGGGAAGGTCCGACTGGACAGAGTTGTCCGTATTCAGTGGAGGCCCGGGGAGAAAAGATCCAGAACAATTGCGAACATACTGTACATAAGATTTTACACATTCAGTTATAAAAAATTTAGCAGACAATAACATATAATTTTATATTGTAGGCAAAACCAACAAAGCCTTAAGAGGTAGGATATGTGAACATATTAATGATATTTCTAAGAAAGACTCCAGAAATGCTCTTGCTAAACATGTTGTAGCTATAATATTAGAACGAGAACTGAATGTTTGGAGACAGAATGGATTTTAGAGCTCTATGCTGACTGTGGGAAAGGCTTGCATGGCTCTGTACCTTTAAGACCTATCCTGAAGTCACGGACTCCTTCCTGCGGTAGTTTGAAAGTGGGTATTTAAAGGGTGTTTTAAATTACTGTTTAGGTCTGATGAAGCGCCTGTGAGAGGTGTGAAAGCTCTCACTTTCTGATTTGTTTTCCGTTTTTTACTTTTTATTGTTTTAATAAAGTATTTTATTTGGCTATCGTGCTGTGTTGCCTGGATTTTACTTCTTTCTGCTAATCTAAAATAGTTTCAGTAATTTCCCTTTATAATATATTTTCATACTTTTAACCATTTTGTATATTTTAGATAGAAAACTTTTTCCTATTATGCCCTGATATGTTACAGTAATTAAAGATTCTATATATTTAGGAATGGTGTTTTTTACTGATGGCTGTATTAACTCAATCTTATGTTCTATTGATTGTATGCAAATCTGTATGTCTAGGCACATTTTTGTATGTCTATGGAATTTGTTTATAATATAATTCATAGTTTGTATTTTCCCATTTTTTACCAGCTGATTTCAGTATATCATTTTTTCTTTAAGTTCTATCACTTTTGATAAATTGAATATATTAATACTGTCATGAGTGTAGGCTGTAGACGATAATAAAAACAGCCATACTTTGTGTTCTGGAGTTTTATATCTATATTTTTTTTAAATATGCTTAACATTTCAGTAATATAATATGCACTTGTTGGTTTGTTTCTACATTTTGAGAAATAGTCTGTTAATAACCAATGAAAGTTATTACTTAATATTTTATTATGTTGTGTTCTTATTAGGTGGTTAGATTTTAGCCAGTTTTTTCTTGCATCTCTTTCCACTTAACAGTATAATTGGAATTTAACCATAAAGTTATTGTTTTAATGGTTGACGATAAAGAATATATTTCTAGATCTAGTAAACCAATGCCTCCTGCCAACAAATCTCTTGAATGATGATCTAATGCCATCTAGGTTTATTAGGAAACCAGAGGAATTAACAATAACTGTACTTTGACCTGATGTATTTCAACCATTTGACTGATCCAAGTGGAAGAACTGTCTGCCATAGTAATTTATTTCAGCATGGTTAGCACACTGACATACACTAACTGTGCACCTTGTAAAATCAACTGTGTGGATTACTCAAAATTTTTAACTGACCAAATAAAATACCTACTTTCTGTACTTGAGACTTTATAGACCTCAGACGTTTTGATAATCAGTGAAGAACTGCAGTCTGTAATCCTGAATTTCAAAATACCTCATACTGTAATGTACAACAGTTTAGTCCTCCATACACACACGCAGTATCCATGGTTTAGATTGGTATGCCTTGAATGTTTGATTGGTCATCTCAGAAAAAACTCCAGCTCATGATAATCTTTTTCATCGTAATCCACATGGTAGCAAACATTTTGATTGCAGTCTCCCCAATACCCTAAGTATTTGGATTCAGTTTACCACATATGTTTGACTGAGCATGTTTAAGACATACTACCCATAAATGGCAATGTATTCCATCTTTGTTTTACACAGTGGTAGATGACGCTTTGAATTTCCTGCTGTAACTGCACTCTGAATAGGTCCACCTCTGATGTGACTAACAGAAAGAGTTGCTAATTCTACTACTGAATTTTACCATGCTTCACACAATGAGGTACACTGACTGTACAAACCCCATCTCCATCCCAGTATAACCACATTTTTATGGGTGAGTCTCAAACGTTGATAGGGAAACCTCTGATTTCCTCCATTTTTGGTAAGGATATCAGAAAATTTTGTGCTGGACAAGTTGATGCCAGAGGGTCTGACAATTCTGCATGGCATCTACAGGGCTTAAAGTTGATGTTCCAGATATGCAGGTTTTGAATGTGTGGAGTATCAGTTTTGTTTTTTTGCATTCCATATTCTACTTTTATGCTGATTCATTTTTCCAGGGATCAGATGACTAGTACCTTGATGTTTATATTCCATCATTTGGTTCTGGGTGCACAGAATATTTATTGAACATTTGAAAATGGGCTTTAAGAATCCTTAAAATAAATTGGATATTCTGCATTCTAAAGTAGTACATTAATGCACCTGGAGAGGCAGGTAAAAATGCACTTGCTCACGGCAGGATATCCATGTGCTGTGACTGAAGTCTTTTACTGTAGCTGCCATTTCCTCTCCATGTGCTAACATCTACTTTTTAAGAATCACAGTTAGCAAGCATATGAAAAAAAAGGGGGGGGGGGGGCTAATGCAGGTAGCAGTAGCAGTTGCCAAGGACCTGTGTGTGTTGTGTGTGTGGGTTTACTATCAAATTGCTGAGGGCAATTTTGACAGCCACGGGTTGTCGTAAGTTATTTTGTCGACCCGCGTTGCGAGTCCACCTCGTGTATGAAGTTTGTTTACGTGAATGCCCAGTGCATTCACAAACATGAGTTCGGCATTGACCTAGAGATCAGAGTACAGTGGGGATCGGGAATTGTAACCTTTTCCCCACTGTAGTGTGAGCTCAGAGTTAGAATATGTATTATACAGGGGTTGTGGGGGGCGCAGCCCCATATGGGGGGGTGCAGGGGGGCTTGCCCCCCTGCAGAATCTTAAAGTGATGTATGGTGCAGTGTAGGACTGCATGTTATTCATGTCGACTAATGTCGAATTTGCATATTGATATGCAGGTTCGACATTAGGGGCTTCGGTATACATGAGTTTCAGTGTTATGGTTCGTTATATGCGCATTTCAACGGAATGCGTTTCGGAGTTTTGATAGTAAACCGTGTGTGTGTCCATGTGCATGCACACATCTTGTAATGGCTTGCATTGTTTAATGAATTGAAGTACATTACCAAGGCTATTAATGAATTAATTCATTAATTTAATCACAACCAACTTCTGAGCTGTACAACAAAGTGGCAACATCTGTGTGTGAATGTCTTCTTCTGCAGGTTGGATGTGTTGTAGTAGATTGCATTGTATGTGACCTTACAGCAGTGAACTAAAATATGTTACTGTGGTTATTTCTTTTTATTAATTTGATCACAGTCTGTCTGAGGCATACAAATTTCTTTAAGTGACTTTTATTAGAGTGTGTACTTGTTGTGTCTGTAGCTTTTTCTATATACGTGTATGTGAGTCTGTATTTAAGTGCCTCTATCTGTTTGTGCGTATAGACATTGTTAAGCACATATATAACTTGTCTTTTGGATGTAAAATACTTCCTCCAGCAAAAATGTCCTTCATCAACTTGGAACATTAGGTTAAGTTTTTTTTACCTCTAAAATAAATGTACTAATAATAAAACAAGTATTAACTACATGAAAAGAGACATGGAAGAGCTCTCGGATCATGTGGCCCACGTAGGTATGACCCTTGCCCTGAATAGCATCGTGTCTTCGCCCAGAATGTTACCACAATATAAGGACAAAATGATTGACTTCAGCAATTGGCTAAGCTTCTGGTGTCATTCAAAGGGGATCCAGTATCTGTCTGCCTGGGACGACATGATCGACAGACCACAATGCTTTGCCAGAGATGGTCTGCATCTGTCGAACCTGGGATTCAGGTTACTGGCTAAGGTTCTTGCCACCCCTATAATGCCTTTTTTAGGCAAAGTTCAAAGGACAAAACCACCACCATAACAGGTACAAGCATGCAAATTCTGAAGGTAATTCTACAAGTCTAAACCTCAAAATGCACTCTCTCGAGGCACTCCTAAAAATGGAGAACATTGATATCTGTGCAGTAACTGAGACCTGGTTCAAGGCTCCAAAGAGCACCCGGCTACAACTTTTGCCACGCTTTTCGGCCACTAAACCAGGACTGAAACACTAAAGGTGGAGGAGTGTCCATATTCACCAAGGATATTCACACCACCAGGCTAGTTGCACAACACAATGCGTCTGAAATTCTCCAGGTGCAACTAACACTAGGTAAGACTGCAATCCAAATTGTAGCTTGCTACAGATGCCCCACCATGCCCCAAGTTTCTCACTGCACCTTTCTAAATATACTGGAAAATATTAAGATACAACCAAACACCCTAATACTGGGTGATTTCAACTACCCTGCCATTAACTGGGAAAACTACTCGTGTACCAACACCTCTGCCCAACGGTTCTTGGAATTCATAACTTCCAACGCCCTTGATCAACTAATCCATAGTCCCACCAGGGGCTCCAGTATCCTAGACCTGGTCATTACCAACATGGGAAATCGATGCTCCACACCTATGGTCACCCTCTCGTTGGTCAGGTCTGACCATAAGCTAATCACCCTTAACATCCACATCCCACCCCCACACCCAGTAAGGAAACCTCCATAAAAAACTTCTCCAAAGCCAACTTTATGCTACTCAAGTCAGAAGTGACAAACTTCATGATACCCATGCAGACAGGAACTGAAAGTTTGACTGCTGAATCCTACACTAAGGCACTGTAAGAGCACATTCACTCATGCATGAATCGTGGCATCCCATATAGAACCAAGATGCTCTCCTCCAAAAAAAGGAAGCCAATCTGGTGGTCCCTTGCCATAAACAAACTTTACAACAAAAGGAAGAAACTGTTGCAGAAAAAGAGGAAAATCCCAGGATGCAAAAAAAACTCCCTTACCAGCCTCAGTAAGAAGCTGATATCCCTCATTAAATCTTCCAAAACTAGTTATGAAAATAAGATTGCCAAAGGTTCCAAAGACAACCGCAAGGCATTCTATAACTATGTCAAGAATCTAAATGGCAATGCTCAGATCTGCTCTGCGCTACAACAGAATGGCATTAAATATACTGATCCCAAGGATATTACCAGCTTCACCCCCTAAACGGCCCATCTCAATACCGGAAGATTGCCAAATTCCAGTAATAACGGCCACACAGGTAAAAAAACTCATTCTCCAAAGCTAAGAATACAGCATCCATGGGACCAGATGACATCCCGGGCTGTGTATTACATGAACTACAAAATGAACAGGCAGCTCACCTAAGTGTCATGTTTAATCATAGCCTCACCTCAGGCTTTGTGCCCACTGAGTGGTGCACAGCTACAGTTATCCCACTCCACAAGGGGGGATCCACCTTGGATCCTGGGAACTACTGCCCCATCAGGTCATGGAACGTATTATCATGGAACTTATAAACAAAGACTGTGGCAACCTTCAAACACTGGAGCCCACCCAGTTTGGGTTCGTGAAGGGCTGATCTTCTCTCCTGAACCTGATTAACTTCTTCGAATCAGTCTCCAGAGCCGTGGACAAGGGTAAGGCGAACCACACAGCCTATCTGGACCTTGCCAAAGCCTTTGACACCATCCCCCACTTTGGAATCCTAGATAGACTTAATAATCTGGGCATTAATCCCTACGGCACTCGATGGGTTGCCAACTGGCTTACTGACAGAACCCACACTGTAAAAGTAGCCGACTCCAAATCCAGCTCCAGACAAGTGGAGTACCTTAGGTTTCCCTCCGGGGACTGCTCTTGTTTGGCATCTACTTCTCTGAAGTACAGGCCAACACTAAGGGACTCTGGCTAACAAAGTTCGCAGATGACTGCAAACTGGGAGCCATTATTGAATCCGCAAATGATGCGGGTACTCTACAAAAGGGCCTTACAGAAACAGATGCTTGGTGCCAGAGCCATGAGCTCAAGCTCAATGCCAAGAAATGTATAGTTATCCCCTTTGGGAAAAGACATGTACCTGTGAATTACCACATAGGTGGCAGTACAATAAACACCAAAAGTATGATAAGAGACTTAGGGACCCAGGTGGACAGTGGTCTCACCTTTCATAATCACATCGCCACAACAGTCAGGAAATCCTTCTATGTGACACATCTCATCACTAAAGGCTTTTCATGTAGGAAAAAGGAGGTCATTGTCCCACTGTACTCATCCCTCATTAGACCCATTATAGAGTACAATGCCCCATTTGGTATGTACCTCTCAAGACATCTGCAACAACTGGAAAGGCCACAGAAATACCTCACTAAAAGAATCACAGGCCTAAAGCAGATGCTCTACGCTGACCGCCTTAAAAAACTCCAGCTATACTCTGTTGCATACCGTCTACTAAGAGGCGATCTCTGCTTAACATACAAAGCCATGTCAAACCCAGAGCTGTTGGACATGCTACACTTAAAGAAATCCCAATCCTTTAGAGCCACATGCTCCAGGGATCTAAACCTTGTCATCGCAATAAACAAAACATGCTGGAAGGATAGGTTCTTGACCCAGAGACTCCCCAGAGTCTGGAATAGACTGCCTATACATGTCAAGCAAGAGCGCCTCTTTGGCCCTCTTCAAAAGGAACCTTGACAACTGGATGGGAGAAAGGAAATTCACCCCAGGGATCATGTCAGTCGCCCTGCTAGACAGGGATCCAGGGAAGTAAATAGTGTGGGAAGAAATAGCCAGAGAATTGTTATGGCTAGGCTTGTATAGGCCCTAGGGCCGATAGCATAGTTCCAACCTATGAACTTATAAACCAATTAACATTTTAAGGACAGTAGTATCATCTGCAGTGGGTGCTACAGGGAAAAACTGGGCATTGTAGGGGTGGACAGTCTATTCTTTCTCTGTAGCATCCACCCTTTTGGGCGTCATTGCTTATGTATTTTATACTGTTTCCAGATAGTAGCTTATCTTTTGCTGTCCATTTTAAGCCTTTACACTTCTGTGGTAATTAAGGAAGGATGAGGGTACCTTGTTCTCCTCCTCCTTCTTTTTTCAAGCTTTTACTAAAAGGAGGGATTCTGTAGCCTGGGGAGAGCAGATAGGATCTGACATTTTGGGTTTGAGTCTGAGTATGAGTATAATTCATCAGACTTCCCCCACCTGAGATGTTCATAGGTGTATACTAGGCTAACAGCCAGTGGGGCTGTCTCAAGCAAAGTTTAAGTCCTTAGATCAAGTATTTCTGATGCTCTTCGATTTGTGGATATGCAAAAGGTCCATCAGAGTGAGATCTAAGGATGCCTTGTACGCCAGGCATAGACTGCCTTTCAGCAGTCTGCCTGAAAAAGGTTATAGATATAGGGCTTGGAGGTAGTCTGCATACGACACGCTGTTTACATCCTGGAATTTTTTTTTTTTAATGTGTGAGGAACCTTTGTGAACGTTTCAGATGTTGAATGTGCCTGGTTAAGCACATACCAAAGGGGCACCCTTACAACTTAGTTACATGAGAGAGAAAAGTTTCATCATCCAAAAAGATATGTACATTTTTGTTGGAAATAGATGGTTTAACTCCTGTGCACTTACTCTTGCATTATTTGGTGACGTGTTCAGAGCATTGTGCCTGAAACCAGACTCCCAACCCTTAAGCCAATTACACATTTTATGCAGTTCGGGAGAAGTTTTTGTATTTATGTAAAAATCCATTGGATAGCCCTGCAGTGACTGAACTAGACTCCAAGAAAGCTCTCATCTCTGAGCACTCTGCCCACTGATAAAAAGAGGAGACCTATGAATAGATGAGTAAAAAAGTATCTGGTAAAAAGTTGTCAGTCCTTGCTAATTTCTAGGACTTTGTATCAGATGTATTAGGACCACTTGGTAATTGAAACGTGCTTGGAGACCTTGTTGGGGTCATGATTCAGTGATGATGCCCTGCTCCCGCCTCCCCAGCTCATTGCTTCATATTGAGTACACAGTTGGTCATTTAACATCTGTTTAAGGCCTTAAGTTTCAAAATACATTTAATGGAACTTAAGAGAATTATGGTGGCAAATATTAACTAACGCTTACACCTATCCTGGTTTAAATGAATACAGTTCCATTAAATGTATTTTGAAGCTTAAGGCCTTAAATAGACGTTAAATTACCAATTGTGTACTAGTTTTAATATTGTTATATGTTTTAATATACTTATATATCTCTATATGCTCTTGTATGTTAATTAATGTAAGTTTTGTTAAAGGTGAAATGAACCTTACGTAGAATAAATTATGTTCTTGTGATTACATTGTGATTTAATGGACAATATCTTTTTAAATGTCTTACAGGATATGAGGGTTATTTAAATTAAGTCAGTTAACAGCTGTGTCTGAGGAAGTTTGTGAATTTTTACATTTGAAAGCGCTTACATTAAATTGAATTAGTTCTAGTCCAGTGAATGCCCTTTGCCTGTTAGTTTTTTTTTTTAAGTTATTTTGTTTGTTTTGTGAAATTGACCATTATCTGTACAGCCTATGTTTAGGCAAACTCATAACTTGTATATTTGCCCCATCTGCAGAGGGTTTAATAGAGCAGCTGTTTATTGGTGCCCAAATAGTCTAAAAGTATTGATGCATCAATCCCATTCCTGCAGATCCCAGCCTCCTGACTAAGAATACTCAATCCCAGAGCTCAACCTTTTAAGGCCTGCCTGCTCTCTGCAGGCTACAAAAGTTATCCAGAAGCTCCAGATGGTAGTGAAGAAACCTCTGGCTTTGGCTCCTCTTGCAAAAACCCTGATGTTGAAGGTTCCTTTGTCACAAACCACTCCAGTGTATAAAGTGATCCTGACTTAGGGTGCATCAGCCCTTCCTTTGCCAGCTCTAATTAGTAAAAAAGATGTCCAACAACACGTCTGTTGATATGGAAGATATTGTGTCTCTGGTGGAGCCTTTATCTTAATATCCACAGCTATAATCTGGTGAGGTCATCAGACATGTATGCAGTCCCTTGACTGCATATCTATAATTGCAGTCAATTTTGAGGAGGCCCATACCTCCTTCAGAACAAGGAGTATGTAATCTTGGTATACACTGATTGTTTTTATATCAGTTGATAAGTATGACAAATTTTTTCTAGGTTTCCTGTCCAGCTGATCCGGTACCTTTTGGGGGCAGTCAGTCACCCCAAAACTGTAAGTAAGAACAGGAAGAGCAAATCGGTTTATAGCTTGGACTTTATTCCTAGATATCAAGGTAGTTTTCACTATTAATTTTATTCCTCTAAAGTATTCCTTACGGAGTATTAGTTTAATTTTTTTCATGCTTTTTGCTGATCGTTCATTAATTCTCAAATATTTATACACTCCTTCCTGCTCATGTTCCTTTATATCACATTCTCGATATTTTCTTGGTGCTGTAGATTTCTGCTGTAAATGTTGCATTTGCACATTTATCAAGACCAAATGACATTCTTATATCATCCAAGAAAGTTTTAACCACTTGCAGTTGCGCTTTCAACTCTTCATATCATGAACTATACAGCTTTATGTCATTGACAAAAAGTAGATTGCATTTTGCAGGCAAAGAAATATTCGCATATACCCATACCTGGACAATTGTCTAATTCAGGCAGAAAGCCAGGACATACTTTTGAATCATCTGGCGTTTGTACAAAAGGTGCTAACTTGTCTGGGGTACACCGTAAATGAAAAGAAATCACATCTGATACCCTGTCAACAAATTGTATTCCTGGGAGCAAGCTTGAACACAACTTCCCAGATGGCTTTCCTCACACCAGAGAAACAAGTTCATTTGACAGCTTACTTCAAACTAATGGCCACAAAAACCTTGCAAGCCTTGGGGTTCATGGCCACTTGCATTCGTCTAATTCCATATACAAGACAGCATATGAGGAAACTGCAATGGTATTTAAAAAGCCTATGATGTCAACATTCTCAAGATCTAGAAGCAATGATTCCTATCATACCTTGCCTACAGTTAGAGTTCCTTTGGGCAGAGGCCTGCCACGAAAACAAGGCACTGCCATTCACTCTGCCCCCTGCCGCCCAAACACTAACAACAGACGCATCAGACTATGCATGGGGGGCTCACTTGGCAGGGAAGTGCATTCAGGGCAAATTGAACCCAAGTTAAATGCACCTGCATATCAATCAAAAAGAAATGTTAGCTGTACAGAATGCTCTGACAGCCTTCAAGGATCACATTCTTCCAGGACAATTAATGGTAAAGACGGATGACACCACTGTCATGTGGTACATAAACAAGCAGGGGGGAACCCACTCATACCCTCTCTGCAGATTAGCCATGACTCTGTGGAACACAGCCTTGAGCTACCAAGTGCACCTACAGGCTCAATTCCTGCCAGGAAAGCTAAATACACTGGCAGATGGACTAAGCAGAAATCTCATGGACCCACACAAATGGAAACTGAAACCAAAGACATTCAACATTTTGATAAACAAATGGGGGTGCCCAGATATAGACCTGTTTGCCTCCCTCAAGAACTACCAGTTGGGCAAATTCTGCACATGGACTCCCCACAAACAAGCCTGGAAAGTGGATGCCGTTCTTCACCTGGAAAAACCTATCGGTTTATGCCTTTCCTCTTCTGCCTCTCCTCTCCAAGGTACTACTAAAGATCAAACAGGACAAACCAAGGAAGATACTGATTGCACCAGACTGGCCACGCCAACACTGATATGCCCTCTTGCGCAGTGTGTCATTGCTGGCACCATGGCACCTGCCTCAGACCCCTACCCTGCTGTCCCAGCAGGAAGGCCAGATTCTGCACCCTTAACTTCAAACCCTGAAACTGGCAGCCTGGCTAATTACCTGATCTCTCCATTACCATCACTCAGTAAACAAGTCTTGGATGTCATTCTAGAGGCAAGGAGGCCTAGTACTAGAAAATCTTGTGCTAAAAAATGGAAAAGATTCTGTTCCTGGAACCAAACTCAGGGGATGAGCACAGTAGCGCCCAATTTACCTCATATTCTTCAATACTTAACCGAGATGCTTCACAAGGGCCTTTCCTTTTCCTCCATCAAAATTCATGCCTCAGCCATTTCAGCTCATTACAACACAGAACCACCCCTCTTCTCTCATCCACTGCTCAAGCAGTTCCTCAGAGGGGCCAAAAACTTAAGACCACCCAGGAGAGCCCCAACTCCAGCCTAGGACCTTAACTTTGTATTGGAAAAACTCACTATACCTCCTTTTGAGCCAGCTGCAAGTGCAGATTTAAAATTCCTTTCTTGGAAAACAGCTTTCCTTTTAGCCATCACTTCAGCAAGAAGGGTTTTGGAATTACAGGGCCTTATGGCAGTGGAGCCTTTCATCATCTTTCATGCGGGCAGGGTGTCCCTCAAGACCAATCCCTCCATCATGCTCAGGGTAGTATCCAGTGTGGCTCTTAATCAGTCCATTCATTTGCCAACCTGCTTTTCTTATCCACAAAACAAAGGGGAATGTTTACTGCACTCCCTAGATGTGCACAGACAGCTTAGATTTTACTTGGACAGGACTAAACCTCTCAGGAAATCTGAACAGCTGCTGGTGGCATTTGCTGCAGGGGCAGAGGGGAAGGCCATTTCAAAGCAAACCATTTCTAAATGGATAAGCCATTGCATTAATTTCTGCTATAAGCACCATGGAAAACCTATCCCACAGGGGATAAGACCACATTCAGCCAGGGCTGCATCTACCTCTACAGCCTTTCTCAGAGGAATCCCTACCAGGGACATCCTAGAAGCTGCTACCTGGAGTTCTGTACATACCCTCATCAAGCATTACCACTTGCCAATTTTTTCTAAATCCAGAGCTAGCTTTGCCACTGCAGTCTTGCAGGGCCTTATAGCTTGTCCCACTGCTATCTAATTTCCTCCTCCCATCCTTAGCTTTGGGAATCTACCCAAATGTGATGACTGCAACAGTGAAACACGAAGAACATAGTACAGTTGTGTACATTTGCCATAAATGTAGATGTTTGAGTGTATTCACTGTTGCAGTCCTGGTTACCCTCCCTCCAGCCCTCTGACTTCTATTGGCTATACCTCTATTCTTGTTTGCTATGCTTAAAGCTTTTTGGTGTATTTTCTTTTTTGTTGGAGGTGTAACCTTGTATATAATTGCTTCCTGTTATGGGGGCACCTGACATCTGGGGTAAGAAAAACTGATGTAATGGCATCGGCTGCATGCTTTATACCCCTGACTACCTGACGTCATGGAAGATGAGACAGCAACCGACGCAGGACCCAAGACTTTGATAATCAGGCCGACTGAGGGCTACTGCAAGCAGATAACCCAAATGTGATGACTGCAACGGTGAATACACTCGAACATCTACATTTATGGTAAGTGTACACAACTGTACTTTCTATTGCCACGATTTAGTTTTTTTCCCTAAATGACTGTAAATTCTGCATAATTTCCAGTATATAGTTTGTAAATCATCAGAAGGCAAGTTATTGGTGTATAGTTTTTTTAGGATGGCTTGCAGGTTCACTCTTAAGGAGGAGTATCATTTTCCTGTTAGTTATCAGGTTGATGCCCATTCAGGATTTTTTTTTTTTTTTTTTACTCGGGGCTAAATCATTTTGTAAAGATGTTGTTACTTTTAGCCAAAAGTTGGGTACTGTGCCTGGGCCTAGGGTTTTCCATTTAGGAGCTTTTCTTAATTTTGTTTGTTTCTCTGGCCATCACTTTGTTCCATATCATACCTTCTACATTAGAACTCCTTACTGTTTTTTTTCTGACATTTGAGCATCTTTGTTATGGTCTACAGGATCTTACATAAATATTTCCCCAAAATATGCCTGTTTCTTCTTTTGTGGTGGTATTTTTGTTACTTTTGCTTTTTTTCCCAGCTCTCTATAAAACATTTTTGGGTCATGAATGAGTTGTTTTCATATCTTCTAACTTTTGCTGACTGTGCTGATATTTTTAGTTTATTATTCGCAGTGGTGTACGATAGATTCTGGTCTGTTTTGGTACTGTATGTTGCTTTTACCGCGTCTGTATTTCTAAATATTTATGATCTGTTCCCTCTTGTATATTCTTCTAATAGTGCTACTTCTCGTCTTAATTGCTTTGTAGTTTTCTCTATTTGATGCTTTTGTGGTGGAATTTTTGTGCTGATAATCAAGGACTCAGCTGTTCATCTTTAAAAGTGCATCTTATTGCAGTCTCTTAACTTTTATCAGGAACATGCATATCTTCAAAGTCCAAAGGAGTCATCTTATTACCACTGTACTCTTCTCTCATCAGACCCATCATCAAATATGTTGCCCCCTTTGGGATATACAAATCCGAGTGTATTGCTCAGCTGGAAAGGCCACTGTGATTTTTAAGTAAAATAATAAAATAAATAAATAAATTAAATAAAGGCTTTTAATCCTTCAGTATCTCTATACATCAACACAACTGTCCTTATACTCGGTAGTCTAGTGGCTGGTTCTTTGTGAACTGTGTCTCACTTTTCAAGCCCTGAAAGACTCAATCCTGTTTTACCTCCTCTCTCTACACAAAAGTAGTTATTCTACAAGCACTTGTGCTATAAGTTTGCAGTAACAAGTAAATGACTCACTGGAGGGATTTGTTACCAACTCAGTGTATTTCCAGCCTGTGAAATAAGTTGATACCTCAAGTCAAAGTACTGTTTTGTCTGCTTTTAAGGCTAGTCTTAATGACTGGATGGGTAGACATAAATTTACATTATTTAAATGACACTAGCGTTATCATGGGTAGACCTGCTTTATTTGGGAGGTGGGCACTATTAAGTACTTATAAAGGATGGCAAGAACTGTTTGTGTCTACCTAAAGGTGTGTACGACTAGACCTCATGATTCCTGTGACTGCTTGACTGATATTGTTCCTTTGTTCTCTCTATAGCAGCAGTCAAAGTAAGGAAGGCCTTTTCCAGAATTTGGTCAAGACTTCCAAGTCCAAAATTCATTGCCTCCCTGTAACCTGTATTCCACAAGGAAAGGTTGACCAGAGCATCCTTTGAGCCTGCCTCTTTGGCTAATGTTAAGATCCAGTGTTGTCCATTTTCATCTGTTTCAGTGAATGGGACTCTGTTCGAGCCTTGGCACCTCTAAGCCTTCAGATCCAGCGCTCTGGTTCCACCCCTACCTATAATTCCCTTACCATCCTCAAATTACCTCAGATCTCATTTACTGCCCGATTCGTACGGTCACAGAGACTCAAACCTCTACACTGGATAAGTGTTTTTGTTCAGTTTCCTAGAGAATTGCCTATATTTAAAACTCTTATTTCTGCTGTCTTGTACAAAGTAAATATATGTACATCTCTACTGTATAGTACATCTTTGTAGGCCTTGTTAAGTTTTAGTAGTTTAGTGTAGTTTTTGATAGTAGTTAAGCTTTTGTAGTTGCTGTTTTTTTCATATATTTAGTATTTCATTTGTCTCTTTTTTTTTCCAGCTTTTATAAAAGTGTACTAAATGTGGCCATAGAATTCCACTGCAAGACCACCACTCCTTTTTTGTGTACTGCTCGGGAGCAGCACATATAGACATGGAATGTGTGAAGCCTGTGCTTCATTTGTCCACAAATCCCTTCAGAGCAGAAGGGATAAATTGATAGTAAAGTGTATTCTTCATCCTCCATCAAGCAAACCTGTGTCTTCTCCTGCTTCTTTGATTCTTAAAGACAAAGAGAAAGAAGCTGCAAAAGTGAAGGACCCCACTTTTGAAAGTAAGACTCCAGAGAAGGGCATTGAACCCCAGGAAATGGTCCTTGAACCCTACGGCCTCTAAGGGTTCAACAACAAAAATTCTGAAGTCTTCTGATGTGAGGTTGGATCTGAAGCCTCAGATCCGTTCACCTTCTTCACCTCAACTTTTTTCTTCAGGGCCAATTTAACCCTTGGCTGTACTCTCCAGTTTTGCAGCATAGATCCAGAGCATTCTCTTTTGCTTCTTCCATATCTGGCCGTCTTTCGTGTAGCCTCGCTGAAGCTGACATCGAAAGAATGAAGCAGAGATTCCTGTAGATGTAGATACATTTGGGGGTCCTTCCAACTCTAATTTCCTATAACAGAATCTGGAACATTGCTATCGACACACCCCTTATGACTCTGTTGCAGGTCTGACATTCAAAACTGAAGCCTGCAGATTCGAATGTTCCTGGAGCACTGACATTAACTCCAGTAGTGCCTTCCATTTCAGCACCGACTGTTACCCAGTCTTTCTTGGCTCCAACTTTGTTGGATAGAGATGAAAGTCGGAGCCAAAGCTTTGGGACCTGTGTTCAAGGGGATGGTTCTTCTCTGTGCATCTGCTGTTGAAAGCTCTGGTCTGGTATCAGCCTCAGACCTGCGGTAAGGTGGAGCATTGGGATCTCTCTCTGTTTCACCCATTAGAGAGATTTCTTCAGTTCTGATTTCAGCCATGGCTTTTCAGGCCTTCAGTGGGTTCTTTCAAGATTGAGAGAAGTGCCTCCATCTTATTTGGATCCGACACAACCTCCAATATGTCCTGCTCTGGAATCTGCTCCTTCTCATTGACAGGGACAGCCACCTTCCAAGAGCCTTGGGGAAGTTCTGTCTTTGAGCTCTGTCTGATTCAGACCTGTCACCAGATGTTCCCCAACAACAGATATGTAGAAGACAGATTTGCAAATGGAAGTGTTTGGATTCTACTCAGGAATACATTACAGATGACACTGATTTGGATTATGGGAAGGGTTCCCCAAGATACCCCTTTGGAGAAGTTACCTTTGGCAAAATCCTGGAATTGGTTTAACAGAGATGTGGAATGGTCCATAGATGAACCTTCCCCGGAAGAATCCGTGTTTCTGGAGGCTTTTGGAGCTTGCTGTTCTACTACCTTGGCAGTCCATTGCCCCAACACACTCATTGATTTGGAGGCTCAGCAGGTTTGGAAGGAGCCTGATACAGCAGAGCCAATACCTTACAAAAAAACAAAACAATTCAGACAAGATTTTAGCCACACAAAAAGACAGAGCCCATTGGAATAAGGATCCCCACCCCACGTAGATGCCATGGTCATAGAAAGACGTAGAGAACTCTCCAAAGAGAGCTCCTGTGTCCATCCCCCTAACAGGGAATCCATGGCTCTGTACAGATTTGGAAAATGGGCTTACGCTTCTATGACTTTTTCCGTGAGGGCACTGAACTACCTTGCCCACAATGTTTGATTTCAAACAGACTTGACCAAGGAGATCAGCAATTCTCTTTCAGGTAATTTTCCACTGGATATCCAAAGGACTGTTAAATCCCAGCTGTCTACCTTTTCTTCCATCTCTAATATTTCCATAAGCCTGCTTTCAGATGCAGCTGATGGAACAGCTAGGACAGCAGCTACTGCTATAGCTGTATGTTACTATGCCTGGATGCAGTCGTGTGATTTTGCAGAAGGCTTTAAGACGTCCTTCATTAACTCCCTCTTTGATGATGCTTACGAGAAGCAAACAGGACAGTAAAACCCTTTCTAATGCTGGGATCAGCTTCTGTAATCCAGAACTTTCTCTAGGAATCAACAAGGAAGAAAGAAAATGGGGTTCTGGAAATTCAGGGTTTAATCAGGATGGTTCTTCAGACCACCTCCCCTGGCAGAGGAGGGTAACTTTAATGGATGTCATCCAAGAGGCAGAGGCAGTCTGCAAAACTAAGCATTTCATGACCCCTTTTCAGAAAACCTTTTGGTGCTCCTGAAGGGTTACCCCACTGGCACACTGTGGAGGCAGTCAGGCGGTGCTTATCCTTACACCCTCAAATCTGGTAGGCCATCACTTTGGATTTTGGGTGTTGAGTATACACAATCCCATTTATATCCATACCTCAGACAAAAAACATTTCCTTAATGTCACCCCATCAGTTGGAATCCGCAACAACAGAAGTAGAAAAGCTGTTGGGGAAAAAAAGAGCCATCCAGCAGGTTCCACTAGACCAGATAGGATCCGGTGTCTACTCCAGATTCTTTTTAGTTCCAAAGAGGACAGGGGACTAAGGCTTTTATTGGAGCCAAGTCATTTAAACCAATATGTGAAGCAGACATAGTTCTGTTGATGGTCACAGTTCTGTCCATTTTACCTCTACTCCAGAAAAACGACTGGATATGCGTGATAGATCTCCAGGATGCCTATGATCATGTAAAGATACACAGGCATTCCAGGAGGTTTCTCTGTTTCAGGTTGGGAGCTAATCACTTTCTATTTAGAGCTTTGCCCTTCGGATCCACCACAGCCCCCAACTCAGACTGCAAGGGTTCCAGGTGTTCCCATACTTAGATGATTGTCTCCTAACTGCTGCAACCATGGATCTATTGATTCTCCAAAGGGGCCACTTACTCCGGCTACTTCACAGCTTGGGGATTACTGTTAATCTAGAAAAGAGCAACTTGACACCAGCTCAGTCCATAGAATTTATCAGACACCACCTGGACACCACAACACAGGTGTTTAAGCAATTAAAATAGTAACCATGGTTCCCTCATAAACAAACCAAAAATTTTAATTGTTTTACTAATTGGGGGGATGGGTTTATCTAGGTATTTAAACTGTCTGTACTGTTCGTTATTTGTTTTATAATAAAAGTTAGTTTATTGTAGTATTCTGCTCTGAAGTCTTCTCCTTCCTTGTTTTTTGTTATTTGGTGTGTCTGCATGGAGATTCTTTAATTCTAAAACTTCTAGCGTTTATGGCGTCAGCCATCACCTTGACTCCTATTACCAGATTTTACTTGCGTGTTCTCCACTGAACCCTCTCATTTCAGTGGTCACAGCTTTGTCACACACCCCCCCCCCCAACACCCTGATCAGTTTACATCAGTGTGCAGAACTCTCATCAGCTGGTGGATCACATCTACAGACTTGTTAGCAGGTCGTCCCTTATTTCCATCTCCTCCTACGACAGTAGTTACCACAGATGCTTCTCTTTTCGGGTAGGGGCTCATGATTAAGGAGAGACAGTCCAAGGTAATTGGATATCATTAGAGACCAGCCTTCACATCAATGTCTTGAAATAAAAGCAGTCCTTTTGGTGTTTCAAACATTTAAAGACACTCTTCCTGGTAGGTGTGCTTTCAGTTCACAGACAATATGTCAATGGTTTGGTACATCAACAAGCGGTATGGGGGGACCTGTTCTTACCCTTTATGTCAAGAGGCCATGATTGTTTGGCAATAAGTGATATGTTCCTGTCACTTTCCTACTGGCAGTGCCTATCCTGGTGACTTCCATTGTACTAGCAGACAGATTCAGCAGGCACATTCTTTAGCCTAACAATGTTCTGGTAATCAAACAGTACCAAAAGAAGTCTTCTGTTGCTGGGAACTGTTTGCTTCCTATCCGAACAAGTGCTGCAGCTGTTTTGCCTTAATCCCTTCACAGGGTCAGTCACCAAGGGGTGCTCTGATCTACGGTTGGCCCTAGGATCTCCTTTGTCTTCCCTCCTTTTCCCTTGATTACGAAGTTCATTCAGAAAACCAGAAGTTACAAGGCCAAGGTTATCCTCATTGCCCCTTACTGGCATCAGCATGTCTGGCTCCCATATCTATAGTCTCACCTTCTCCATCCACTCTGGACACTGGCTTGCAGGCCAGACCTTATCTCATCCTCTCCCAGACCTGGAGACCCTGAAATTATGCTGCTCCAGTTCTAGTGATAGCCAGGGTTGCCAGATTTTAGGAAAATGTAGTTCATATCCTTACTGCCTCACAAAATTCTAGCACCAGGAGAATATAACAAAGCAAATAGAGAAGATTTTCCTTTTGGGCCACAGGGAAAGGTTTGGATCCATTCTCTGTGCCTCTTTCCTCCATTGTAGAATGCCTTTATAAATTGTTTCAAAAAGGTTCTAATTTTTCTGTGATCAAAGTTCAACTTGCACCCATTTCTAATTTTCACATAGGCCATAGAGAGACTCCGAGTTAAAGCCTTTCTTAAAGGAAACTTCCTTCTTTGCCCCCCCCCCCCGTACAAGAACGCGTTCCTCATTGGGATGTTACAGTGATGGTTCAGGCCTTAACGCAACCTCACTTTGAACCAGCAGCTTCTGTGTGTGTGGATTTAAAGTTCCCAAAGTGAAAAACAGTCTTTTTGTTGAAGTTATTTCTTTTAAGATAATTTCCAAACAGGCCCTCTCTTGTAAACTACCATATTTGTTTTTTCATAAAGATAGGGTTTTCCTGAACCCAAACCCACCTTTCATTCCCAAGGTGGAATCCAAATCCAACATAAATCAATCCATTAATTTGTCTGAATTCTTTCCAAAAATTTAGAACAAAAGAGAGTATGCATTGCACTTAGTTGAATTTTGTTGACAACTTAGATTTTTACTTGCAGACAACTAAAGAATTCAGAAAAATCAGACCAGTTTTCCATTGCCTTATCCAAATCAGAACTGGCACAGGGCAGCTCAAAAGTCACTCTTTCAAGATAGTTGTATTTCATTTATTTATGACATGTTGTTTTTTACCCCTTTCTTAAAAAAAAAAAAAAAAAAAAAAAACGATAACTCATTAGACAAGGGCAGTGGCAACTTCCACAGTTTTTCAGTGTCAGTTTCTGATTGATGAGATTTGTGCATCTGCTACGTAGTCTACAGCACATACTTTTGTTGCATGTTGTAAACTGGATGTACAGTCCAGAGCTCATTCCTTCTTTGGCTCTGCTGTTATCAGGAACTTCCTTCCTTAATTCCACGCAGGAAATTATATAGTTAGGGGTTCTGTCCCATTCATTGAATCAGATGAAAATGGACAATATCGGGTATGAAAGTTATGTATTCCCGTAACAATAGATCTATGTCTTTTTTTCCTTTGGTTCAACAGCCATTCACTATCCCCCTTCAAAATTGTCACCTACAGATCCTCGAAAAATGGGTAGTCGCTACAGCAGTCAGTATATCTCTAACCTCAACAGGTTGAATCTCTCAGTATTCTTATGGGAATCTTTATCTTCTGTTTTTCTTGTTGGTTCATGTTTTATTTAACTGCAGCGTTACTGCTACTTACATGTATTATTATATTGGACAAACTCGATCTTAGCTCACTATGTTTAGCACCACTTTTGTGTTTCTTCCATTCAACAGTTGAGACTTCATCAGAACAAAATTCATTAAACATCAAGTCTGTGTTGCATGAAATACCAACCTGTCATGTGACTTGATATCTACCAATCCCAGCTTCTTAATAAAAAAAAATATAACAGATAATGAATCACAAATAAAACCTGAGAATTCAAGTTTTTAGAGTGATGGATATGTTACCGTATAATACCATCCCAAAGAGTGCATTGTGTCAGTGAGGCATGAATGTACCCCACAGGCATGTATAATGGTAAAAAATATATTGCTATACTTTAGTAAGGAAGATAAAGAAAGCAGAAATTGCTGAGCATTCATTTTAGTGATTTATGTTATAGGCTGGATATATTGTTAATGTGACCATTAAGATCTGTGTGGGAGATGATTGGCGTTAAATATTCACTGCTAAAATAATTCACATGCCTCCAGAAAAGTTATAGTCGCCCACTGTAAAATTAGGTGGTACTGGTTCAGCTACCTGAAACAAAAAATGTATTCAAGTTTTTATATATTTGCAGTCCTTTTACTCTGTAGTTCCTATCCTGAGGTTTTAAATACTGCACAGGTCCTGTTTAAAAAAGAGAGAAAACTTCGGACCTGCTTCCACTGCCTTAGTCAAATCACTGTTACTTAAAACGATGTTCCTCTTATTTGAAATTCTGTTTTAACATCTTAGTTCAACTCATTATCACACCTTGTGCTTATGTTGTCATCTGGCAGCTCCAAAAATGAGAATTCCCTTTGCTTATTAATCAGTTTCTTGTGCTAGCAGTTCATTGTTTCCTTTTATATCCTCTATCTTTATTTTTTTAATAAAAATGTCACAATCAGCCATAAGTACTGTAATTGATGGCAGTCTAGATAGTTTGACCAACTGACTTCACAGTGTTGTTCATAAACTGTGGATAACAGCTATTATAGTGTTAAGTAAGAGTTCACAGATGTTGTTTTTCTAAAACTCTGAACTGAACCATCTTAAGATCCTCACTTCCATATTTACATAATAAATAATCATTTGTAGAAGTAGTAGCTGTTAGTCGAAACATGGATAGTTGTGTTAAGTTCATATAAACAAGCAAAAAAAAATAAAAACATGCCTGCATTATACATGGCCACAAAAAGTAAGAATCATCAATAATACTGATACAAAATCTGACATATTTAAATAGATTCTTCTTGTGTGGTAAATTGGCTTCTGAGTGGGCCAGTATTCAATTTTCATATACTGAAACCAAAGCTGATCCCAGTGTTACACTCTTCTTTTGTTTGAAAACCCTTTATCCACAACAAAAAATAAATCTATAGAGACAAGTCTAACAAGGTATAAAGCATTCTAATGTTCTTATTTCTGATTGTTGAAACTGAACTAAAAAGTTGTCTTAGCACTGGTCCTTTCTCTGTGAGAGATTCAGTTGTATAACAGAACTATGTCTGTAGCTGTGAAGCCATTGTCAGCAAAATCAGTGTTAAGGTTAGGAAGCTTTACTAAAAAAAAAATGAGTCCGAAGTATGGCGCAGTCGACACAAGCATGTTCAACTTGGCATCAGTATAAAAGGATAGTGGTTCAGTCTTTGAACTGGTAGCACACACAGTAGGTTGAAAGACAATTTTAATACATATCTGTGTAACTTTGAAAAATCAAGTGTAGGCTTATTTCCTCCATTAAGCGGTTTAGGAAGACATACTCCACCAGCCACTTCTCGGGCAGCTGTCACTGGAACTGAGGAGGTTTGCTCAGCTATGGACTCAAAACCCTCCTGAGGATGATATAGCTGAAATTTTGAATTCTTCTTTAGAGTTTTTTCGGACCATCTGCTGCGTAGGTCATTAAAAAGTGTGTTGAGAGAGGTAAGCTGATTCAAGAAATCTGATTTTTCAGCCTTCCTTCACTTTTGCTAAGGGATGTAGATGCTACCCCTTCAGCCTTTTTCAAAAAACAAAGTAAACAAATGCAGCAAACTGCTGGTAAGCAAATGTTTAAAATACAATGGCAAGGAAATTCGGAAAAGAAAGACTGATCCCTCTTAGAACAAAAGACAGTCTAATCAGTCTGAATGACTGTCTGCAAGACTCTCCTTCCCTTCCCACCCTGGTAAACTTGCATTTGCAGGAAGTCTGAAACTCCATTTCTCCCTTTTTTGGCAACAGTAAGTTTCAGACAGATGGTTCTGAAAGTAATTAATCAAGATTACAGGTGGCACTGGGAGTCTCTCCCTCCTTTTCAGGGGATTTCCCCTCATCTGTCAGACCTGTCATCTCTCATCTCCTATCATTCGCCACTTGCTGCCTCAAGTGGTGATAGTAGTGGTCCTTCCTCCTCAGCAAGGAGAAGGGTTTTATTCAAGAATGTTTCCGGTGCTGAAGAAAGAAAACTGATGGAGACTAGTTCTGGATCTTTCTAAACCTGTTTGTGATAGGGCTTAAGTTCATACGGTTATCCCTTCACAAATAGTTACCTCTTCTTCATTTGAGTTTTCTGGTGACATTAGATTTACTTATTTATTTATTTACTTACATTTGTTAACCAGGTAGTGTCCGACTGGGTTGGAAAAAAAAAAACGTTTTCAGCAGAGACCCAGGGAGAAAAGCTCCACAACAAAAAGGACATTATTAAGGTACAAGCAGTAAACTTAGTTTAAGTAGTACATTGCTAACAATATGTAAATGGGCTTAACAAATATATTATAGCAAAATATGATAACATAATACAATATAAACATGCATGTTTCAGGCATACAGGAATATGTGTATATATATATATATATATATATATATATATATATATATATATATATATATATATATTTTTTTTTTTTTAACAATATATGAGATACATAAGTCATGTAGCTTTACAAAGTGAGTCACTTCTGAAAGACCAAAATTGGTCATGTAGTTTTACAAGTTAGGTCATCTGAAGGAACAAAGATAAGACAGATAGTGGGATAGCCCTATGTGGGATGAGCACTATTTGAGTTAACACGTGTGAGATGAGTGGGGAAAAACAGGAAGAATATTAGTTGGGAGCAATACAGGGGCATAGCCAGTTATTATTTAAATAGTCTTTCAGGGTAGTGTTAAATGTGGACAGGTTGGGGGTTTTAGTTATCTGTTGAGAAAGGGTGTTCCATTCTTTGGCTATTTTATGGGAGTAGAGGGAGTCTGTGATAGTTGTGAGACTGGGTTACTTTTAGCATTAGTTTGTTGGATGACCTGAGGAGTCTACAGTTTGTGTTTGGCTGGACTAGCTTTAATAGAGCTGGGCAGTCGGTAGAGTTGAATATGATTTTATGGGCAAGTGAAAGCTGTTTTAGTAATAATAGGTTGGGAAGTTCTAGCCAGTTGAGCTGTCAGAAAGCAGTGCAGTGGTGTGTTCTGTGGGGTTGGTTGGTGACAAACTTAGCTATTCTGTTGTAGCAGGAGTCTAGTTTATTTAGGTTGGTTTTTGATAGGTTAGTAAAGACCTCAGAGCAGTATAGGAGGGTGGATAGCAAGTGGGATCTTGCAGTGGCCAGTCTAGCTTGTTGTTTAAGATAAGATTTAAGCTTGTATAGAGTGCCTAGTTTAGAGTGGATTTTTTGATGGTCAGATGTGTTTATCAAATTTTAGTGAGTCATCTATGGTTACCCCTAGCAGCTTGGTGGGTTCAATTTGTGTACCGTTGTTAGATAGTATGGAGAGGGATTGGGTACTGGCATTGGAAGATTTATTAGAGAAAATTATGAGCTTGGACTTATTTGAATTTAGGATGAGTTGGCGGCTAGTGAGGTACTTTTCAATGTCTTGGAATGATGATTGAATTTTGTGTTGGGAGTTCTTGTGGGGAGTGGGCTGAGCAGATAAGGGAGGAGTCATCTGCATATTGGATGACGGTGGCATGTTGGGTGGCAGTATATAGGTTGTTGGTAAATATGAAGAAGAGAGGGCTCAAGTATGGAGCTGTGTGGTACCTCCATGGTGACTGGTAATAGTGGGGAGAGGCTGTTTGCCTATTTAGTGGCCTGTTGACGGTCGGATAGACAACTTTGAAACCATGTTATGGGTGTGGTATTGAGATTGTAAGTGGCAAGTTTGTTGAGGAGCAGCTGATGGGACACTGTGTCAAAAGCTTTTGGCGTATCTAAGAAAATGCCTGAGACTAGTTTTCCTTCATTTTTGAGGTAGTGAATGGTCTCTGTAAAGGGTATGATGGCTGAGTTAGTACTGTGTTTAGGCCTGAAGCCATGCTGGGTGCTGGAGAGTAGGTTGTTGGTATTGAAGTAATTCATGAGTTGCTGGTGAATACATTTCTCTAGAATTTTGGCAAGGGGGGATAGAATGGTGATGGAACGGTAGTTAGTTATGTCTCTTGATGGGACACCCTTATGAAGTGGTATGATATGAGAGATTTTCCATAATTTGTGAACGTACTGTTCGAAGATATAGCAGTTTATTAGTATTGATATGGGGTAGGCGATGGATGGGGCATCTAGTTTTAGGTGTTCGTTTGGAAGTTGGTCGGCAGCTAAGCAGCAGGGTTTTAATTTACATAGGAGTTTTTTTAATGTAGGAAGTTGGAATGGGATTAAAGGAGAAGGAGTTTGCGTCATTAGAGGTAGGGGAGGGGACAGTGAGTGGTGGGATTGTTTTGTTGTGTAGGAGAGAAGTGCTAGAGTTGATTAAGTGGGAAGTGAATTGTGAAGCTAAGGGCAGAGAGGAGTTAGTAGTGAGGGGGGGCAGGGGTAGGAGTTTTACCAGGGTTAAGGAGGTGGCTGATATTTTGCCAGAATTTTTGTGGATTGTGCTGGTATTTTTGTTGGTAGGTGAGGAAATGGGTTATTTTATCCTTGATGATGTTTTTCTTAGTATGGTTTCTAAGTTGTTTGTAAAGAGTGAGATCGTTTTTATTTTTGGTCATATGATGTAGTGACCAAGCCTTATCTCTTTGTTTCATTAGTTGTTTTGTCTCTTTAGAAAGCCATGGTAACTGTTTGCTTTTTTTGGCAATTTTTTCTGAGGGGGGCAAGATTATTTAATATATCAAGGAATTTGTTATTGAAGTATTCTACAGCTTGGTCTAGTTGCAGGTTTTTTAATGGGGACCGATCGCAGTTTTGTAGTCTTAAATTGAAGGTGTCAGAGGATAAATATTTTTTGCTATGGGTGTATTTGTACGAGATGCTGGTTTGGATATGTGTTTTCTTCCTACCTAGAAATGTAGGGGCATGGTCACTTAGTGTGACTGGTAGACAGCCTGCCTGATAACTGTGGTGTGGTTTGTTGGTTAAGACTCAGTCTAGAAGTGTTTTTTTATTGGAGTGCTTGTCGATGCGGGCGGGGTAGTTAATAATTTGGGTGAAGTTGTATACGTTTATAAATAAGGTAGAGGAGTCGGAGGAACAGGAGAATCAGTCTAGGTTGAAATCACGTAGAATGATGGTTTCTTGGGATAGAGAAAAAGATGACCAGGATAGGAGGAATTCTATGTTGTGCAGGTTGTTGCGTGGTGGTAGTTAGAAGGCTGTGACATGAATGGATTTGTGAGGATTAATTTGGAGGCGAGTGATAAGGAGTTCAGCATGAGAGTTGTCTGGTGGGGAACAGTTGAGTTTTTCTAGATTTAGTTATTCTTTAAACATAATTGCTACACCCCCACCACGTTTGTTTATCCTGTCCTGTCTTATAGTATTGTAACCATTTGTAGTAATTTCATAGTCTTTGATGTGGGGCTTTAACCAGGCTTCAGTTATGACTGTAATATCTGGGGAGTAGGAGGCAAGGGTGGCATGGAATTCAGGTAATTTGTTTGCAAGGCTTCTGAGATTAAAGCATGTAATGAGAAGGTCTGAGTTACTGGTAACAGGTAAAGATGTATAGGTAGTGGTGTCTGTGAGATTTGGATGTGGAGGAACACAGGCCTGGGGGTAATGGGTAGATTACACGGGAGGTACAAATGGGCCCAAGATTGGGATGGATGTCTGACTGGAGTTTTATCTTTGTTAGAAAGTACAAAAATAGGTGCTTCAGTTTGGTTATAAGTTGGTTATATCTGTAGAAGAACAACTGAGTATTAGTGTATTGTATATGTGTTGAAGGGAGGACATTAGTATTACATATAGGGTAAGTTTTGGTGATGATGTAATAATAGTTTGCATAGGAGGTGTGGTGAGGTGTATGTGAGTGTTGGTGATGGGTGCTTGGCGAGTTTGAAGTTATGGGGTTTGGTAGCATAGTGTGCAAGGAGGAGGATGCCTGATAAGAGTGTTGTATAGCAAGCAGTTTTGGCCTTTCATTCTGATTGGAGAGTGGATGTGGAATCAGGAAGTGAGGTATAGGAAAGTAGAGTGTAGTATGGTATTGTGAGAGGTTGAGTTTAGGTGGGGTTAGTGGGGAGTGAGTTGTGTATTAGAGTTGAAGTTAGAGGGATGTGGTTAGCTGAGGCTGGAGGAATGTGTATTGGAGAATTGTACAGGGGGTGTGGTTAGCTTAGGTATAAAGGAAATGATAGGGGTGTGTGGGAATTGGGGGTGGGGTAGGGGAGCGGAGCAGGCTAGCCTCAGGTAGGAGTGAGCCAGACAAAAAGCAATCACACAGTCCACAGACTGGTTGTAGGTATGTCTGTTTGGAGAAAAGGTACCTGGCCTTTCTGTTAGGTTTTGTTTTAGTTTGAATATATGCAGGACCTTACAGAACAAAAGTAATATCTTTATTGCCTACAATGTGCTGTTTAGCCAATTCAGAAACCTTGTGCTGTGTATTTGTACTTATGTTAACTTTAGTGTTTTTGGCTTAGCTGGGAGTCAGGAACAACTACTAAAAGGATATGTGACTGTATATTAAGGATTTTTGTAATTAAAGATTACAAGAAATGCTAGCTTGTTGAATGGAGGGGGCAGCTGCGATCCCTGACCTAAAGTTAACAAAGTACACTATGCACTTAGTACAAGGACAAGGCCAAAATATTGTGGAATTCAGATGCATCAACACATTTAAAAGATGCTTATCATCGTATTTCCTATAGATCTAGATTTCACGCTATTCTTATGGTTTTATTTGTCTGGATCATACCATCAGTTCTCTGCATTACCATTTTGTCTATTCATTGCTCCTAGGATATTCACAGTGTGTCAAGCTCCTGTGATAGCCTACTGCAGACCGCAATATATTTATTTTTTTCCTTATTTAGACAACTTACTTATCTTTGCAGTTTCGAAGTATCAGGAATCTTTAACTTTGGTACGGGCTGTTCTCCACAGATGGGAGTTGCAGGAGAACATACAAAAGTCTTGTTTGACTCTTTCACACATGATTGTTTTCCCTGGGCTGTCTCCTTTGTAGCTCTGTTCAAAAAGCTTTTCTACCACAAGAAATAGTAGATCTGTATATAGATCTATTCCTATGTTTTTCCACTTAGGCTACCGTCTGAGCCTGTGAATTTCTTCGAAATCTGGGTCTCATGGCATCTGTGATTCTCATGAACCTCTGACAAGAGTCCACTTGATAAATATTCAGGAGTACCTAAAATCTGTATGGGCCTAACATCAACATCCTCACACATTCCAGATTCCATTTTGGGGCTTTGTGAAAAGGGAGATTATTTGGTCGAGAGAGAAATTTTGTCTGAACAGTCTCTACCAATGACACCTCAGACTTTGACTGAGAAGCGTTGTTTATGAAAATCAAATTGCAGTGTCGTTGGAACAAAAAAGATTGACCAAATCGCACGAACATGGAAGAGATATTGGCACTCATAGGTGCTGTCAATTCTCTGTCATCTCTGTTCCCCTGGACCATCACGAGTGTTTACAGACATCACCACAGTTATGTGTTACATACACAAATGGGGGGGGGGGGGGCAGATCTTTACCATTAGGGCAGACTAGCCATGGTAGCCTGGGATATAGCTTTTCAGCACAGACTCACTCTGCAGGCATCTGACATAACCATTACAGCAACATTATGAGAGCATTGAGGACCGTTTTCTTAGTGATAGTAGAGGGAGTTATATTTGCTGGTATTTCCTAAGGGGAGGTGGGGAGGTTGAGAGGGGTAAGGTTTTTGTCTGCCAGTAGGTTTGTTACATCTGCTAGTTCAGTATAGGTGGCTCCATTAACAATGAGCTCTGCACACAAGTGTGTATTGCCTTTGAGGTTGTGGATATAGCTAAATAACATCTTGCGATTGTCCTTGGCCTAGGAGGCCAAATTTACCCCAAATTTGGCTTTGTTAGACTTTATTTATCCTCTGAGTTTGAATTGTTTGATATGAATGCCTTTATCTTGCTGGGTGCTACACCTACTCATTTTTGCCATTGATTTTCTTCCTTCTGTTATACAGCCCATTGATGATGTGATTCCACTGGGGTGGCCTGTTTTATGAGTTAGTTCTGTACTTCTTCCTAGTGGGTACAGATGCCTCTATGCAGCTATTAACATGCTTGTATAGGGTTTGTGTAAACAGTTCTGTATAGGCAGCAGTATTCTCAAGGTTCATGAGGGGCTTGAAATTTTGCCAAGTTATCACATAATACTAGGAAATTAGCCTTTGAGTAGTTTCTTAACACTCCAGGGTTAATCAGGGTCTGGGGTTTTATTTTTACGTAATAGGAGACAGTTTTGTGGTCTGACCTTACCAGAGAAGACACTAGGGGTGTGCAGCACTCTCCCATATTAGTGAGGACCAGATCCAGTATGTTTGCACCCGTTTGGTGTATAGACAGTCTGGTCCAGGGAATTTGTGTTTACACAATCTAAGAATCACTGTGGCTGCACATTTGGTCTTGTACATGATTCCCAATTAATAGTGAGGTAATTAAAGTCACCAGGAGTATGGTATTGGGTTGGATGAATGCTTCCAGTAAGCTTAAATACATATTATGGGTTTCCTTGATCATAGAGAGGGACCTTTACCTTGCAAGAAAGTGGTATAGGATTTTGCCTATGGTGATTCAAATGTGGAGAAGCTCAAGTGTATTGTCCTGTTTGACCAGCCTTGAGGTATATTTATTTTTTATGTAAATTGAGACACTTCCACCTTTAGTCACATTCTATGGTACTAGCTGGTCTAAATGTGTGGAAGGCATTATAACCCTGCACTGCCAGTGTGCTCTCTGTGGCTTTAAACCATTTCTCATTGACTGCACATATGTCAGCATTCTCTAGGGTGAAGAGAGCTTTTAGGGAGAGGCGTTTCTTGTGTAGACTCCTACTTGCACAGTTTGAACCACAATCCTGATGTACATCCATAAAACGTGTTTGTGAAGCTGTGAAATAACAAGCTTGAAGCATGCACTGGTATTGCTTAATTACCTGGGAGAGAAGTATGATATAAAAGTGCTGCAGTAAATGTCAGCATTTCAGCTTGGCCATATGCAGATATCAGAGGGGAAAACGTTATCTTCATTTCAGGGAGATGCTGATAGTTGGTGGTTCCTTGTGCAGGGATCAGCTTGAGGTCTCTGCTCCACTTGTTCAGGACAGGGAATAGTGAGTGCAGTAGAATCCAGTCATTATAGTTGATAAGGTAATTTGAAAAATATCGCTTTAATCTCTTTATTTGTTGAACTAAATTTCACTTAAGAGCATGTGGTTACAGTATCCTCTATGTTGGCAGATTAAGGGTCCAGAATGGGCACACCTAGTCTCCCACTGGAGTGAATGTCCCCATCTATAAGCACCAATCATTTCCCTTGTTTTGCTGACCTTGTTTATCACAAGGAGCGATCATTTGCATCATCTCTGCCTGGGTTGAGGATATGTGAGTCTATGAAATCATGAGGTCAGGTAGGATCCAGATGCCAAGATTTGTTGGAGGCACTGGATTTTTCCATGCCAAGGCTTGTGCTTTTGGGCATAGACTTAAGACAAATGATTAAACATCCAGGAGCCTCTTGGATATTTATTTGGTTGGGCATTACTTCTTCAGCAGTTGGAATTTGGCTTTTGTTCAGCAAAATCACACATTTGTGGAAGTCTGTGAGCTCATGGTTTAGTAACTTTTGCTACAGTAAGCTGGTTCATTCCCAGAGACAGACAGCTCTATTGCTACATGTTCTGTGTATATCCTGATCCTTCTGTCATTATTTCTTATTCCTAAGTATGATAAGTGTTCTCATGGCCATCATATTACCAACAGAGACCTGCACCAGTATTGCCTATCCTTTCCTGGGTATTGATAACTGCCTTAAGCGTCAGACTTTCAGCCCTGTTATTTCATGCTGAAGGCAGGAAATGTTGCTAGCCTGCTGTACAGAGATGGTGGTGGTTGAAAACTGATTGCATATGGACAGTCAAGAAGGTCATCTTTCTGTCACATCAGGAGTATGTTGGAATATTGCCACAGGGACAAGCACTATGAGGCCAGGTCTGTGTGCATGTCAGCCCTCCCAGTACTTACTGGATCATTTTTTGAAGAGGAAACAGACACTTACCATGGTGAAGTGCCTTTATGATGAACTCTGCAGTCCCCTTTTTATCTTTACGTTTGTTAGGCTTAGTGAGCCCCAAAGGTGGAAGAAGCCTCTTTGCTGGTCAAAGAAGACATTTTAAAAAAATTACATGTTTTGCCCTGTTCTGTGCCATCCATTGGTGAAGACGGCTCCTGCATCAGACCAGTAATTGTAGCCCTAACTATGGTCTGGAGCTTTCTATAGGGAGGAGGTTGTCAAGTTTTCCCATATTGGAAAGCCGTCACAGATCGGTTGATCTAATGTTGGGGTCTTTCCATGGTGGGTCACTGATTCAATTCATCTTCCCACTAAGCAAAATTCAGCAATTTTTTCTAGGACACTTCCGTGCCTGAGGGTAGACATACCCATTATTAAGTGCAGTTAGCACTTGAGCCTGCCAGTTTGTTCCTGCCTCTTGCAGTGTTTAGAACACGATCCTGATGCATGTTCCTGCATTTAATGCCTAGAAACAGATCTACGAACGTCAAATTATTAGTTAGGATGCACACTGGCAATGCCTTTATGGCCTTGGGAATTAGCACTGTGTGAAGTACTGTCATGTTATTTACTAGCATTTCAGCACTGCCACCATTAGACATTGGGGAGAGAAGCAGCTGGCCTATCTTGCTTGCCAGTAGGATATCTGCTAAGAGTTCTTTATGCAGTGATTGGCTAGATGGCCCAAGCAAGCTTGAAGGGTATTATGCATACATACTGGCATTACATGGAGTTAAATCAGTTGCATAAGTGGACTTTAGATCCCAGAGGTACTGAAGACATTCTCAGTTAGCAAGGGCTCAAGCTCCAGTCATTTTAGCCTGCATCAGTTCTCTGCTTCACTGCACAGCAAGGGGTGGGGAAGAGTTCTCTCGGGGGGGGGGGGGTGCTTCTGGGCTAGCCCTCACTTGATTGTTTGACACTAGAGGCCAACTGGCCTCATCAGTGGAATGTATCTTTAAGCTGTTTTCTGTTTAAGGGTCCTTCAGCACAAGCAGTCTTTTTTTTCATGCATTCAGTGTTTTTTGCATTGAGTCCATTAAGACAATGCTTCTTTGAAATGCCCCTAGAAATGTCAGTCTTGCTTCTAGACATTTTTCCTTGCAAGTATACGAAACAGTAATGTATGATGGTAAAAATGGAGGACTAGATTTTCAGCCCAGTGTACTTCTACACCTAAAAGGGTACAATAACACCTATGTCCAGACTGTGGAAGTAATTTTCAAGAACTGTATACTTGGCTTGTTTTTTGTATGTCGGCAAACAGCAGCATTTCTTAGACATTTCCCTTGGTGGACACTTTGTGATTGGTTTAATTTGTCTGCAATATGTAATGAGTTACACAGCTGTAACATAGGATCATAGAATCATAGGAGATTACTAGGCTAATGGCCCTGGTGCCCTTACAAGCCTAGCCAAGAGTTTATCCTCAAAAGGAAACCTCAGTCAGTACTTGTCACCCCTGTCAATGAGGGACACAGGTGAAACCCCTAGACAAATTTGTGGTTTCTCATCCACTCATCAAGGTTGCGCTTTGTGGCATCCCAACACTGGTCCAGTAATCAAGGAGCCTCAAGCCTCAGCGCTGGCAACAGTGGGGGACGTATACACTGAGAGGATGACCAGTACACGCGCACACACACACACACACACACACACACACACACACACACACACACACACACACACACACACACTAAAGTGCAGTTTCCCTTCTATGTGAATTATATAAATATTCACAAATGACATATAATTATTTACAAAATTCCAGCTAGCTAGGCTGAAAATGTGACAAGCTTGAAGTGGGTCAGCAAGGTACTCTGTTTGATGTGTATGGGAAGTCTATTCCAGAGACTGGGCAGCCTCTGGGAGACCAACCTTTCTCTCCAGCAGGTTTTGTTGATGTTGCATATTAGATTCAGGCCTTTCGAGCAGGTAATGCATGAGGAATTAGACTTGTAGGTATGTAGCATCTCTAGTAGGGCAGCATCTGAGATTGCTTTGTAGGCGAGACTCAGATCACCTCTGAGTAATCTGTACGATACCGAGTAGAGTGGTAGTGATTTGAGCCTGTCCGCACAGGACAGGTGTTGGAGGCCATGAAATCTCTCTGTGAGGTATTTCTGTGGCATTTCCAGTTGGTGCAGATGTTTGGAGAGGTACATACTAAACAGGGCATTATACTCAATTATTGGTGTAATGAGGGAGGAGTATAGAGAGATAACCTACTTTTTTCTGGATGCAATCCCTTTACTTATGAGATGAACCAAGTAAAAGGCTTTTCTAACCACTGCCGCTACGTGATGGTCAAATGTGAGATTATCAACCTGAGTACCCAGGTCTCTCATCACAGGTTGTGTGTTTAGAGGGTTGCCGTTAATGTGGTTAAATCAGTAGGGGCTCTGTTTCTGCCGAATGGTATGATGATACATTTTTTTGCATTTAGCTTGAGGCCCTGACTTTGGCACCAGTCATTAGTTGCTGTGAGACCCACTTTCAGAACGTTAACATCATCTGGGGAGTCAATGAGAGCACCCAACTTACAGTCGTCCTCAAACTTGGTCAGCCACAGGCCTTTTGTCTTTGCCTGGACCTCTGAGAAGTAGATGACAAACAGTATGGGTCCGAGGACAGATCCCCTGGGGAACTCCTTTGGTGACAGGTCTGCTATCGGAGGTGGCGGTGCCTATTTTGACCTTGATGGTCCTGTCAGTGAGCCAGTTGGCCACCCTCCTGATGAGATGGATTTATGCCAAGTTAGGTTTTTGATGATGCCCGAGTGGGGGATTGTGTCAAAGGCCTTGGCCAAGTCATGATAAGGTGTATGTACTGACTTACCCTCATCCAGGGCCTTGGTGACAGCCTCAAAGAAGTCAACCAGGTTCATTAGACAAGATCTGCCCTTGATGAATCTAAACTGGGTGGGGTCAAGTGCTTGGAGATTGCCTATGTCCTTGTTTATAAGATTCATGATAATACGCTCCATGGCTTTTCAGATTAGACTTGCCAAGCTAATGGAGTGATAGTTTCCAGGGTTAGAAGTGGCACCACCTTTGTGTAAAGGGATGATGATGATGATGGCAGTTCTCCACTCTGCTAGAATGAAGCCTGTACTTAAGCTTTGGTTAAATAGGGTGCTCAATGGCAAAGTCAGTTCTTGCTGGAGATGGTGCAGAATGCAGCCTGGGATACTATCAGGTCCCATGGATGCTGTGTTCTTTGGCCTTGATAGGGCATTTAACACTTGTCCTATGGAGATGTGAGGTGTAGGACAAGTATCAGGGATGTCGAAAAGGCCTTTGAGGGGGGACAGGGGGTTGAAGTTTGCTCTGAACCTATCTGCTAGCCAGTTGGCTAAGTCAACAGGAGCAGTGTAAGTGATACTGTTAAGTACTAATTCAGAACAAACCTGGGCTTTGCCATGGAGGTTCCTGACATAACTGAAGAAGGCTTTGTGGTTTCCCTTTGTTTCGGAGGCTAGTTTTGATTCATAATTGGCTTTGGAGGTTTTTACTAGTGATCTAATTTGCTTGTTGAGGCTAAGGAGGATTTTTTCCAATTTGGAATTTGTTCCTTTTACCCTTGGACAACAGTTTCTTCTTTTTGTTGTAAAGCCTGTTGATAGAGGATATCTACCAAACAGGTTTGTTTCCTTGAGGAGCAGGTTTTAGTTCTGTTTGGTATGGCTAAATCCATGCAGTGGTACAGGTGCTTGTATACTGCATTGGTGTACTGTTCAGCATAGTTGTCTGCATCCTCTGAGGGGGTGGTGGTGTAAATCTACAGACAGCCTCCCTTAAGAGGTAGTAGTCAGCTTTTGAGAATTTTTTTTTAGCTTGATTATGGCCGGGGGGGGGGGGGGGGGGTTGTATGGGATAGAAACTTCAAACGAGACAGTCCGATGGTGTGATCTTACCAGGTAAGAACGTATTATGGGAGTGGTGCAGCGGTCACCCATGTTGGTGAGAACCAAGTCCAGAATGTTGTCTCCCCTTGTGGGGGATGAGATGAGCTGGTCTAGTGCTTTAGAATTGATGAAGTCAAGGAATTGTTGAGTGAGTGCATTAGTGCAGGAATAGTTCACCCAATCTATGGTGGGGTAGTTGAAGTCACCAAGGGTCAGGGTGTTAGGGGGTACCTTGATGGAGTCAGACAGATCCAGGTAAGAGGAGTGGGTGTCCTGAGTCCTGGAGGGGGGTCTGTAGCTAGCTATAACTTGGATGGGTATCTTGACAACTGTCAGTTGCACCTAGAGTAGTTCCAGTGTGTCATGCTGGCAGACCAGTCTCGAGGTGTGCCTGTCCTTAATGAAGATATAAAATAAACACCTGTACCATGTTTCGAACATGAGCCCATTACACCTAGTGCACACTGCATTAACCCACCACACCATGCAACTCTTTATGCTTTGATTGCTTAGTGACAGCCGTGTTTTTGTGTTTCCAGCTTAGGGACTTGCTCTTAGTGGATATTGTTTGCTAAGTTGCCACATTGACTCAGTACTATCAGAGTGCTACGTGCATTCGTCTGCGTAATAATGTACTGTTGAGTAATGCAGTATTAGAGTATTGTTGAATGACCTGGCTCCATGGTTCAGAGGAATGGTTGGTGCCCTTGGTGTGACTAAGGCAACTGTTGATTGATTAGTAGCCAGGCAGAGGAGGAGATGGATGAAGAGACGTGGTACTCATACATGAAGATTCTGTGTGGAGTTGGGTGAGAGGGTTTTGCGTGCATTGGGAGCATGTAATGAAGTGAGATTCCTTTGGTGGAGACCTGGTAAGCCATTGTCCATGCTTAAGAGAAGGTGGTGGAGCTGCGTGCTGGCAGTGTCTCTTGCATATCCCCTTCCACTGCATAACCAAGCATGTAGAAAGGGCAAAAAAAAAAAAAGTCCTTGAACCACCCTTGGTGACTGTCTTAATGATGACCCTTCTTGTTTAACTATCGACTTGGTGATGAGGGAGCAAATTGATAAAGATGGGATTTATGATCATCAGGTAACAATGGCAAAGAATACAACCCCCCCCCCCACATTATTAGCTACCACGTTTACACTTTTCATGTCCTGTTTATCTCTTCATTAGTGTAAGCAAGTAGACTATTAAATTAATTTATTGATATTTGAATAGATAAATTATTTAATTACAGAATAATGCAAATATAGAAATTAACAGATGTCCTTCTGTTCCCATGTTGCAGTATTCTGCATGTGGGTTTAACCTCCAGTCTCGTGTACGTATGGCCGGTATCCAAAAGAGTTCAGTTCCTCTGCGGTGTGTGAGATGTCTGACGTGGGCGAGATTTCATTGGCTATAAAGATGACTTCAGCACGCACCAGCCCTCAGAACATTTCAGCCACCAGTCGTACGCCTTGTGTCTCTGCTACCGCTGACTTCGGATTCATTTTCTCAGATAAGTACCCTGGTGGGGACCTTTTCAGTCCTTCTAAATATTTAGTATTGCTTGCTCATATCATCCAGAAAGGGTAAGTGTCAGTGCGGCTGCCAAATCCCTCATAAGGACGCCCACGATAAGTTTGTTTTCTGTTTGGGACGATCGCACGTCCAGAAGGCCTGCCTGATTTGCTAGGTGTTTGTACCTAAAACATTACGTAGGCACTTGCATGAGCTTAATCTTTATCGTGAAAACCAATGTCTGAAACGGCTTATGTTACGGATGGAGGGTTCCTCAGACATCACCACAGAACCGCCAGAAAAGAAGGCCCGGATCTTACGGCCTTCGTCTACTGCTGAGCCTCTTCTGGCCGATCTCCAACCTGTGGCTGACATAGGCCTGGTTTCTGGATCTGGACCTGGATCCACCACTCCGGAGGTTGCTGGTACCTCTAAGGATGCTGCACTATGCTTAGGCGAGAGCATGTCCGTAGAGGCTATTCCGGTGCCGGTCCCCGATGCTGGGGGGAACCTACGTTTTCTGAGGAACTGTCTGAGTCCTCCGAGCCCTTGCAGTCTCTGGTTTCTCCACAGGCCCTCTTTAAAAGACGAGAAAAGAGGAAACCTATTTCTCCCTCTACAGGAAGCATGCCTGATTGGCAGACTTTCAGTCAAAGCCTTTTCAGTGCCTTTATGGCACTGAGACCTACCACTGCTGTTACTGGTTCCACCTCTTCTCCTCTCCTGAGTCCTAGGCCTCAGCTTACTGACACAGCTACTAGGGAAGAGGAAGCCCTTTCAGATTCCTCTGAGTAATCACTTTCTTACAACTCACAACTATCCTCCCTCTTGGGATACAGATCCCCAGAGGAAGAGTCAGTGTACCCTAACTCCCCATCTGAAGATTTGACCTTTAGTGAGACATTCAGCAGTATGAAGGATCACTTTAAATGGGAATCCTGAGAGATGACTGAGGTACAAAAGAGGTACTATGACCTCATTGAAATGGAACCCCCCCAGCCCATCTGCTGTCCCTCCTATCCTGCCTGCCTTCTTAGATGCTTTTTCTTCTGCATCTCTGAACCCTGACTCCCAACCTCCTGCCTCACACAGACCAGACAGGCTTTATAAGGTGCCTGACACTGCTAAGCATCTGCTTAAGTGCCCACCTGCTGATCCTGCCACTATATCAGTCTCTACGGACAAAGCTTCCAAATTCCTACCATCATTCTCCCACCTGACAAAGACATCAAGACCATGGAAAGGTTGGGCATAACGATATATATGTTGGCTACCTTGGCCATCAGGGCTACAAACTACCTTGTCCGTCTTAGAATCTGCCACACCTGGCAGATATTCCAGACTCCCCTGCCAAAGCATCACTGTCTTCCCTCCTGGCTGTCTCCTCCCAGGTCACCAGACACTCTATCAAGTGTAGTTACGATGCTGCTGAATTCTCTGCTAGGTCAGCAGCATCAGCACCTGCCTTATGCAGATATTCTTGGCTTTGCCTACAACCTGCCAGATGATTTCAGGGCAAAGCTCAATGATGCTTCCTTGGATAGTGCTGCACTTTTTGGTTCTAAGGTGGCAAACCTTTTCAAATCCCTGCAACAAAAAGGTAAAGAAATGGAGGACCTGAAACGTTTACTGGTTTCACCTATCCCTAAGTTTCACAGAGACTATCCAGCCAAAACCCAGTCTATTAGGAAGCACTCCCACCCCACTCCTCCTTCAAGGCCTTGTAAGCTCACAAGGAAACAAGCCCCTACAGCATCCCCTCCCTGTAACCAGAGGACTCCGTTTTAGGACAGGGCAGGTAGCATCTGACTACCTGACATTCTTGCCTCCTCCTCCCCCTCCTTCTATACCACTGTCTGCTCACCTCTCTCACTGTCTCCCTGTTTGGACCCATCTCACCTCAGACAATTGGGTCCTGCCCATACTTCAAAACAGTCACTTTATATCCTGGATCTCCCCTCCCATACGGCGAGGCATACCTCGACCACTTGCTCAGCAGCTGCACCTCTTGCAACCGGTAGTCCAGACCTTGTTAGACCAGGGCACCATAGAGGCAGTCCCCTCTACTACAAAACGAAGAGGATTCTACTCAAAGCTGTTCCTGGTCCCTAGGAAGGACGGACCCTGGAGACCCATTCTAGACCTGTCCTACCTCAAACATTTTTTAAAAGTCCCTACCTTCAAAATGCTAACCCTGCCAGCCCTTTTCCCTGTCATTCTACAGGGGTTCCTGGCTGCTGTAGATATAAAGGATGCTTAGGCTATACTACTCAGAGACAGCTCCACGTGATCCTGCAGAGTGGTCCTAGCTACAGAGAACTGAGAAAAGCGACTACTTTCCTGATTTAAGTATTTTTTTCTGTTTTTTTACTTGGAATACCTTCTCTTGCTTATTTTGAACAAGCTTATACTGTTTTTTTTAACTGTTTGCTGCATTATATAGTATCTGCACTTAAAATTTTACCTGGTCGAAAATTGATCGAAAATCTGTTGTTTGTTTGTTTGTTTAATTTAACTGTTGAGGCTGCCCACTAAAGTGTGCTAGCCTGTGTAACTGATTTATTACTGCCTTCTGTATTTCTGTGTGTTTTCTATCTAAAAACAAAAAAAAAAAAAAAATAATCCTTGTTTTCCTGCCTCTCCTCGACTAGTTTAGACCAGTTTACAGGCTTTGCTGTATTCTGGGCTGTGGTGTAGTTCCTGTGTTGTTCATTACCTTAGTTGGATAGAAGGAAGTTTCTTTGCTCACCAGTGGGAGTGGGGAGCCTTGAGCAGCCTATCTGTCCCTGAAGGAGTGACCTCAGCACAAGAGCTGTAGTAATTGGTTGTTTTGGACCATTTCTAGCTCTTTTGAAGTTCCCTGTTTAAAATCCGCATTTGCGCGGCTTTGCGCGATTGTGTGCATAGGGTTAAACTTTTTCTGGCTCCGCCAAGTCTGCTCTTCAAATTTTCCCTTAGAAAGCTCTACTCTTAGAATAACCAGTCTACTCGTTATATTATAAGCATAGCACTTGTTCTCATAGCTTCTCTTCTAAGTAAGCACTCTCAAACTTAAGTAGCACTACATCCACCTACCACCCCAACCACTTCCCTTAAAGGCACAGCACTCTCTTATAATATTCTAGCATGTCGAGTGGTAGATTGCTAGCATCTTCTCCTGTTCAGCTGGTTAATCTGGGAATCTTGAGACAATGCTATAATTGTCTCATGTACACAGACAACCCTCTCCTCCTCCCAACAAACACAAATACATGTGAGAGATGCAACTATATAGCCAAACTGGAGGCTGAACTCTCTCAACTCAGGACTGGCAAGACCAGACAGGAGGAGAAGGTAACCACACACACAACAAACCCAGTCACACATAGACCTACCCCAACTGCAAATCAAGCACATAATAACACAACAACATACTCAGAGGCTCTATTAAAAAACATACCAAAACAACAGAGGCTCCCAAAACAGACACCCAAAAATCCACCACCTCAAAACATAACACTTGCAACACATACTTCAATAAATCACAGCCCTTAAGAGCAAACACTATGCCTGATACACTAGTGAAAGGTGACTCTATAGTCAGACACACTGACGTCCCACTTACCAGGCTGAGCAAGGAGAGGGTAACGGTAAGCTGCCTATCGGGGGCTAGGATCCGCCATATAACACACGCACTCAGGTCACTCAAAAGCATGTACAAATATGACTCCGTCATTGTCCATGCCAGCGTGAATGACCTGAGACGTACCTTCTTGGACTACATGAAAAGAGACATAGAGGAGCTCTCTGATTATGCAGCCCAGGCTGGTATGACCCTGACCCCTGAGCAGCATCTTGCCCTCACCAAGAATGATGCCACAATACAAAGACAAAGATGATCAGCTTTAATAATTGGCTCAATTACTGGTGTCATTCTAGGGGGATCCAATGTCTGTCTGCTTGGGATGACATGCTGGACAAGCCACGCTGCTTCGCAAGGGACGGCTTGCACCTGTCATCACTGGGCTTCCGGATATTGGCTGAGGCTCTTGCCACCCCCATAGTGCCTTTTTTAGGCAAGGCTCAAAAGACGAACCCACCTCCTTAGAAAACAAACATGGAAAAAAATTAAGGGTAATGCTGCTCAACACCAGAAGTCTAAATCTCAAGATGCAGGCTCTCGAAGCACTCCTCAGTATGGAGAACATCGATGTCTGCACTGTAACCGAGACCTGGTTCAAGGCTCCTGAGAGCACCCCAGCACTACCAGGCTTTACCTCGTATCATGCTTTTCGGCCCCAAAACCCAGGCCAAACCACGAAGGGAGGGGGAGTGTCCATATTCATCAAGGATACCCACACCTCCAGGTTAGTGACAACTCATGAAGCATCGGAGACCATCCAGGTGCAGCTAACCATAGGCAAAACTGCTATACAACTGGTTGCATGTTACAGACCACCCTCCCAATCTCAAGAACCCCACTCAGCCTTCCTGAAGACATTGGAAGATATGAATGTCTCACCAAATACCATCATATTGGGAGACTTCAACTACCCTAACATAGACTGGGTGCACTATTCCAGCCCTAACACCCTAGCCCAAAGGTTCCTGGAATTCATAAACTCAAATGCAATGGAACAGCTAGTCACCTCTCCCACAAGGGGGGATAATATACTAGACGTGATCATCACAAACATGGGGACAAAATGCTCCACACCGGAGTATTCCCCACACTGGTGAGATCTGACCACAAACTAATCACCCTGGATATACATTTACCACCTCCACCCCCAGCACAAAAGACTACAGTGAGAAACTTCTCAAAAGCCGACTTTACACTTCTCAAGACTGAGATGGTATCATTTAAGCCCACAGGGCCAATGGAAACCACATCCCACAATGCTGAATCCTACACAAATGCTTTCTATGGACATCTCCAAGAATGCATGGATCGTGCAATCCCAGATAAAACCAAGACCCTCTCCACCAAAGGAAAGCGTCCTGTCTGGTGGACCCCAGCCATAAACAAATTGCATAACAAAAAAAGGAAGCTACTGCAAGACAGAGCAAAATCCCATAAAGGGAAGGCATCTCTGATCAGCACTAGTAGAAAGCTACGTTCTCTCATAAAAACATCCAAGGCCAACTTTGAGAGAAAAATCGCCAAGGACACTAAAGATAACCACAAGGCATTCTTCAGTTATGTTAGAAACTTGGGCGGAAACCCTCAGATATGCTCAAAGTTAGTACACAACGACAAAAATTTACCGAACCCACAGATATTGCCAACATTCTGGCAGACAGGTTCAGTGCAAATTTCTCCCCTCCCTCACCTCCAAAAGAAGAAGTACTCATCCCAGCTGAATGTAACCTCCCTGTCATCTCTGATGTCCAGGTGAGAACCGCCCTCAGCAAAGCAAAAAACACAGCATCTATGGGACTTGAAGGTATCCCTGGCTGCGTGATACGTGAACTCCAAGAGGAGCTAAACCCGCATATAAAAATGTTATTTAACCTTAGCCTTACTACAGGATATGTACCTGAACACTGGCGTACAGCAACAGTGGTCCCACTCCACAAAGGAGGCTCCACTACAAACCCTGGGAACTACCGCGCCATAAGCTTAACCAGCCTGGTCTGCAAAGCTATGGAAAGAATTATTATGCAACTCATAAACAACGACATTGGTGACCTACAGACACTTGATCCCACCCAGTTCGGCTTTGTAAAGGGCAGATCCTGCCTTTTGAACCTGGTTGACTTTTTCGAAACAGTCACTAGAGCCATTGATGAGGACAAGGCAGTCCATACAGCCTACCTGGACTTGGCTAAAGCCTTCGACAAAATACCCCACTCAGGGATCATAGATAAGCTAAACAGCTTAAATGTAAATCCATATGTCACAAGATGGTTTGCAAACTGGCTAAAGAACAGAACCCATAAAGTCAAAATTGCGGGAGCCATGTCAGACTCAAAGCCAGTCACAAGTGGTGTCCCACAGGGCTCTGTCCTGGGACCCCTCTTGTTCGGCATTTACTTCTCAGATGTGAAAGCAAACATGGGAGGGTTGTGGCTGACAAAGTCCGCAGAAGACTGCAAACTAGGCGCCATAGTCGATACACCAGCTGACACATAAAAGGCCTCACCGAAACGGACAACTGGTGCCGGAATCATGGCCTTAAACTGAATGCCAAGAAATGTATAGTCATCCCCTTTGGGAAAATCAAAGTACCCACAAATTATCACATAGACAGTAACCCACTGAGTACGGAAAAAAGTAATCAGAGACCTGGGGACCCAAGTTGATAGTGACCTCTCATTTGACACCCACGTTGCCAAAGTGGTTAGAAAGACTTTCTGCCTTGCCCACCTTATCATGAAGGGGTTCACATCCAGATCAAAGGAGGTCATCGTGCCCCTGTACTCCTCCCTTATCAGGCCCATGATTGAGTACAATGCCCCATTTGGTATATACCTCACCCGGCACTTACAACAGCTGGAGAGACCCCAGAAGTACCTCACCAAGAGGATCAAGGGTCTCCAACATATGTCATTTGCTACCAGGCTAAAGAAACTCCAGCTCTGTTCAGTAGCATACCGCCTGCTCAGAGGTGATCTGTGCCTGACGTACAAGGCCATGTCCAACCAGGAATTGATGGACATGCCCCACCTCAAAAAATCCAAATCCATAAGAACCACGAGAGCCAAAGATTTAAACCTCAGTACAAACATGAATAGAACATGCTGGAGGGACAGATTCATAACTCAGAGGCTTCCCATACTCTGGAACAGAATCCCAGTTCATGTTAGGCAGAGCCCCTCACTGACTCTCTTCAAGAGAAATCTTGACGAGTGGATGGGAGATCGTAGGTTTACCCCGGGGGTCACCCCTGTGTCGCTACTTGACAGAGGCACAGTAAACTAATTTTAATAAGTAAGGGGGTCTTCAATGTGTCACTACTAGACAAAGGCACAGTATTCTAAATTTATTCTGTACACCTTAGTACCACTACATGGGGTGGCGAAAGCCACATCTCTAGGGCTAGGCTTGCAAATGCCCCAGGGCAGATAGCCTAGTACTAAACTATGAATTACCTCCACATCCCAATCAAACCCTCCCACAGGAAATACTTGAGATTTTTGGTGGGTTCCTCTCACTTGCAATTCTGTGCCTTGCCCTTTGTACTCTCCATTGCACCCAGAGTCTTCACCAAATGCCTGGCACCTGTGGTGGCCTACTGCAGGACCAAGGGAATACAGATATTCCCCTACCTGGACGACATGCTGATTCAGGCTGCCAGCCAAGAAACCCTCCAAGGGCACATCCAGTTTGTGGTGACCCTCTTTCAGTCACTGGGATTTCATATAAACCTACCAAAATCCCATCTTCAACCAACACAAGACATTGTGTTCCTCGGGTGCAGTATCTGCTCAGATCTCATGGAGGCATACCTACGCACACAAAAAGTGAGTTCCGTGACGGAACATTTTCTCCTGATCCTTCACTCCACAGAGTTGACTGCAAGGCAGTACCTCAAACGTCTGGGCTACATGGCAGCCACCGTACCTATGCTTCCTTTAGCAAGATTGCACATGAGAAAGCTACAGTGGTACCTTCGGTCAGTCTGGAAGCAACACAACCAGCCTCTGGAGCACATTGTGCCCCTTCTTCCATGCCTAAACAAGGAAGTACTATAGTGGTTGGCTCAGGTAAATCACAACCCAGCCCTTACTCTCCAACCACCTCAACCCACTCGGGTCATGCACACAGATGCCTCAGGCCTGGGGTGTGGAGCCACCCTCGGCCACCGACAGGTGCAGGCCCTGTGGCCACATCACCTCCAATCAGAGCACATCAGTGCCAGAGAGATGAGGGCAATCCTTTTAGCCCTCCCACATTTCTCCCTTTCTTACAACAGAGTCCGCTCGTGATATACACAGACAACACCACTGTGCTGTGGTATATCAACAAGCAGGAAGGGGCCAAGTCCTACCTGCTCTGCAGACTAACCCTTTTGGTCTGGGAATTGGCCACCTCGCAGGGAATCACCCTGCGGGTGACCTTCATTCCCTCTCTCCACAACAAACAAGTCAGGTTATTTGAGCAGAACCAGCACAAACAACCACGGATGGATGCTTCACAAAGATGTCTTCCTGGATGTGGTCCACAGGTGGGATATACCTCAAATAGACCTGTTTGCCTCCACCATCAACAGGCAACTTTCTAGCTTTTGCACCAGGACACCCAGAACCAGACACTGGCAACTGATACCTTCTTAATTTCCTGGAAGGGGAAATATCTATATGCATTCCCTCCCCTTCACTCTCATTCAGAAGGTCCTGCTAAAAATTCATCAGAACAATCCAAAAATATTGCTGGTGACTCCCTATTGGCCCAGACAGCACTGGTTCCCCTTATTGCTACACTTGTCCAAGGGCAATCACCACAGATTACCCCCCTCCCCCCCGAGTGGACCTCTTCACACAGAACAAGGGGTCACTAATCCATCCACAGTGGCAGCTTCTGCACCTAACCCTGTGGCTGATAGGATTCTGATCCCATTTAGACACCTTTACAATGAGGACGTGCTCAGTGTCCTGCAGGAGGCCAGGAAACCAAGTGCAAGAAAGTCATATCTCTCAAAGTGGAAATGGTTCACTATGTGGTGTCATACAAGACAGCTGGACCCACTTCTCAATGAACCCCCTCTAATGCAGTCCTATTTGTGTGAGCTACTACAGACTGGATTGGCTTATTCATCCATCAAAGCCCATCTGTCTGCTATTTCCGCATGTCTGCCTCTGGATCCCCATTAGCATCCAGACCTCCTTCCAAACTCTTCCTCAAGGGGGTGCTTCACCTTATGGCCCCCAGGAAACCTTCTCCTCTGCCTTGGGACGTAAACTACATGCTCGAGAAGCTTATGCTCCCACCCTTTGAGCCAGCTGAGAAAGCTTCATTAAAGTGTTTGACTTGGAAAACTGTTCTGTTGGTGGCCCTAACTTCAGCCAGAAGGGTGTCTGAACTCCAAGCCCTTATGGCTATTCCTCCCTTCCTTGTTTTTCAGAAGGAAAGGGTTACCCTCAGGACAAACCCGTCCTTCATTCCCAAGGTAGTCAATGACCTATCCCTCAATCAGGCCATACACTTACCTGTCTTTTTCCCAAACCAGCAAGGAAACAGTGAGAGAGTGCTGGATTCTCTGGATGTACACAGGCAAATCAGATTGTACCTGCACAACACCAATTCTGTCAGACAGATTGACCAACTTTTTGTAACCTTTCATCCCATAGCCCTGGGGAAGGCAGTGACCAAGCAGTCCATCACCTTCTCTTATGAGTTCCATGGTAAGTCTCTGCAGGGTACAATTAAGGCTCATTCCACCAGAGCAGTGGCCTCATCAGGAGCTTTCTTCAAGTGCCTGGATACCTCTACTATCCTGAAAGCTGCTACTTGGTCCTCAGTCCACACCTTTACCAAACACGACAAACTTGACCACATCTCCAGATCCAGGGCAGGGTTCGCCAGGGCTATACTTCATGGATTCCTGGAGTCTGCCTGTAGACCATCACCCTAGTCTTAGTGAGCTTTGGCACTCACCCATATGCAGAATACTGCAACATGGGAATAGAAGGACATAGAAAAGTTGTGTAAAATCTTACCATAACCATAGATGTCTTTCTCTTCCATGTTGCAGTATTCCTTCTTTCCCTCCTTCCTTCCCCTCCTGTCAGCTAATGACTAACCTTTCTGGATGGCAATGATATGACATTGCCCTTCTAGGACTGGCTCTGAGTGAGGCCTCTGATATTCTTCGTGTTTCACTGTTGCAGTCATCACGTTTGGGTTATCTGCCTGCAGGTAGCCCTCAGTCGGCCCGAATACCAGAGACTTAGTATTTCTGCTTCAGTTGCTGTCACTTCAGGTTTGTCGTCAGGTCATCAGGGGTATAAAAACAGGTAGCCGACGTCATTACATCAGTCTTTCTTGTCGAGGAGCCCAAAGCAGAAGCAGTTTACACGAGTACCGATCAGCCGCTACCTGAGTTTACGTTATCGAATTGAATTATCCTGAAGTCTTCTAAAGCTAAGTACCCCGTTGGGGATCCTTTTTTCTTGCTCTAACCGATGTCAGAAAAAGTTAACAATTGTCTTGCCTATGGAAAGCAAATACCATACCGAGATTTTCATTCTTACTGCATCACCTGATGTTCATCATGTTACACTGCTGCAGTCATTACACTTGGGTTATCCTGCCGTCAAGCGGTCCCTCAGTCGGCCCGAGTTCCAAAGTCTTGGTCCGGCATCGGTTGCTGTCGCTTCTTCCCTAACGTCAGTGCGCCGGGGGTATATAAGATGCAACCGACGCCATTTTCTTCAGTCTTTCTTGCCGCACGGTGCTCGAAGCAAAAGCAGTTCGCAAGTGCCTGTCGGCCGACTCCTGAGATTTTCATTCCGAATCCAGAACCAAAGTCTTCTACAAAGCTAAGTACCCCGTTGGGGAAACTTTTTCTTGCCTCAGACCAATGTCAGTAAAAGTTAATAATTGTATTTCTTGTGGGAAGCAAATACCTCATAAGGATTTCCATTCTTATTGTATCCCATGCCTAGGCCCAGACAACGACGTCACAGGTTGTCGGTTTTGTGCTAGGTTTAACAAGCGCACTATTAAACGTCTGTTTGATTTTGCCCGACATTATTTTGGCAGAAAATTCAATTACACCATGCCGTCAGAACAACCGACGACCGGAATTCACAAAAAGCACAAAGACAAGGACAAGCATCCGAGGCCCAAAACTGACGACGAAGCCTCTTCTATGCCAGTCGCCGGTTCTCTGGTTTTCAGCGAGGCACCTTCGCAGCCCTTGATGACCGCTTCTTTGGAACCACAGGCCGCCTCTGACTCCCACGTGGAGTTGGCTGTGCCTTCGGATACACCAGATTTACGGCCTACAGAGACTATCCCTTCAGAGGGATCCGGAGTAGCTGAACAACCCGCAGCTTCAGAGGGTGATGTCCTTCAAGGATGCATCTGCAGTCCTTACAAATGGGTTGTCCTGTCGTCAGGCAGTCCTTCGGTCGGCCGGATACTCAGTTAACCATTAAATCTTTTGCTAAATCTAAAACCCCTTTAAAAACTAAGAAACAGCTTCTACATTCACCAGGACAGGCCTCCATGCCTAAGAAACAGATGCTCAAAATGGCCGAAGACCTAATTACTCTGATCAGGGGATCCCACCCTCCTCCTGTTAAAAGGCCTAGACAGGATGCAGGCTATGACTCATCCGACCAGGTGTCCATCTCTTCGGATTCATCCTCAGACAAAGGATACTCTTTACCCCCTTATGAAGATTCTGATGCTGAGGAATCAATTCCTTCAGCCGCTCCACCAGAGGACTACTCCTTTGGGGAAACCTTACATACCATGAGGGAGCATTTCCATTGGGAGGGCCAGGATTATTCAGAATCCAAGAAAAGGCTCAGAGATTTCCTTTTATTACCTCAACACAGACCCCTAGCCATTCCGCCAGTGTTAGATATTGCGGATGATGTGTACTCCGAATCCAATTTAAATCCAATTTAAATTGCTCCAGTTAAGCCAGACAGATACTACAGAGTCCCTGACATTTACAAATTTCTTTATAAAAGCCCTGTTGCTGACCCTGAAACTATTCCCCAGGGTCCCAAAGGGATAAAGGCCTCTACAGCAAAAAATCCAGTCCCCTCTGACAGAGATTCAAGAGCATTAGACAGATGGGGGAAGAAAGTATATACATCTGCAACTTTAGCAATGAGGGCCTTAAATTGCCAGTTTCACATGCTTAAATATCAGCAGTTTTTGAGGTCTCAGTTGAAAAAATAATGCTTCCAAATACAGATCTTCCTAACTATAAGGAAATGCAGGATTTATTGCATGCAGCTGAACAAGTGGGAAAACATACTTTGCAATGTGGTTTTGATTCATTAGAGGCCTCCTGTAGAGCAACAGTTACAGGGTCTGTCATTAGAAGACATGCTTGGTTAAAAGAGCAGACTTTACCAGATCATGTTAAAGCAAAACTATTGGATGCACCTTTGCAGCAGGATGTTTTATTTGGAGTTAAGGCAGAAGAGGTATTAAAGAAAATGGAGGATAAAGCAAAATCTGTGCAAATGGTGAAGGATTTCTTACAGGTTCAGCCTCCTCGATTTAGCAGAAATTGGCCGACAGAAAATTGGTCCTTTCCAATATCAGACAGACCTCAAAGGGGCAGATACAGATGTCCAAGAGGCAGAGGTCAGCCACAAGGTACTTACAGGCCTCGACAATGGGGTGCTTCAACCCAGAAAGAGGGGGAAGACAGGCCTCAGCCTTACAAAAAACAGTCCCAATGACTTCCCACTACAACTGCCAAACACTTCTCTCTTGGCAGCCCCCTTGGGGGGAAAACTGGCACTTTTCAGTCACAATTGGCATATGATCACCAAAGAAAAATGGGTTCTCAATATTGTATCTTAAGGTTACAGGTTCCACTTTCACACTCTGCCAAGGTTAAAAGGAATGCCAAATCTGCCACCAAATCAATGGGCAGAGGCTCAAAGACAAATTACAGCACTCATGGACATGAGAGCTATTCAAAAGGTACCAACACAGGAGCAAGGACAAGGATTTTACTCTAGACTCTTTCTGGTTCCCAGAAAGGACAAAGCCTGGAGGCCCATTCTGGATCTTTCTCTTCTAAATACTTACCTGGATGTTCCAAAATTCAAAATGTTGACACTACAGCAGCTTCTTCCCATGCTGGGCAAGAAAGCTTGGCTCGTAAGTTTGGACCTCAAGGAGGCATACCTGCATGTCCCTATCAGACAAAATTTCAGAAGATACCTCAGATTTTTAGAAGGTTCAATGCATTACCAATTCTCTGCACTGCCCTTTGGCTTATCTACTGCGCCCAGGGTCTTTACAAAATGCCTGGCACCAGTAATTGCATTTTGCAGACAAAAAGGAATTCAGATTTACCCATACTTGGACGACTGCCTTATTCAAGCAGAGAGCAAAGACATTCTTCTAAAGCATCTGGCGTTTGTAAAAAGATTGCTAATTTGCCTAGGGTACACAGTAAACGAAAAGAAGTCAAAACTAGTGCCCTCACGAGATAATATTCCTGGGTGCCAGCTTAAATACAATGGCCCAGATGGCTTATCTCACGCCAGACAAGCAAGGACAACTGACTCAATATTTCCAATTAATGGCAACAAAGACCCAACTCCCTGCAAGAAAAATTCTGCAGGCCTTGGGTTACATGGCATCTTGCATACTACTAATTCCATATGCCAGACTGCATATGAGGAAACTACAATGGTACCTAAAGAGTGTCTGGTCTCAACACTGTCACAGTTTGGAAACAGTAATACCACTTATTCCTTGCCTTCAACAGGAGTTTCGATGGTGGGCTCAAGCCTGTCACCTCAACAAGGGACAGCCTTTCACTCAACCCACAGCCAGGCAAACACTGACAACAGATGCTTCGGATTACGCCTGGGGAGCACACATGGCAGGAAAATGTATTCAGGGCAAGTGGCCCACAGAACAAAGGCATCTTCACATCAATCAAAAAGAGATGCTAGCTGTACAAAATGCCCTTATAGCTTTCAAGGACTTTCTGTATCCAGGACAACTACTATTAAAGACAGACAGCACCACAGTCATGTGGTACATAAACAAGCAAGAGGGCACTCATTCATATCCCCTCTGCAGACAAGCCATGACCTTGTGGAACCCAGCTCTAACCTATCAAGTTCATCTGCAAGCACAATTCCTGCCAGGGGAGAAAAACACACTGGCAGACATAAGCAGAAACATCATGGATCCGCACGAGTGGAAATTACATCCACAAATGTTCAGGATGATAGCACAAAACTGGTGGAGCCCGGACATAGATCTGTTTGCATCCCCAATGAATTGCCAGCTACAGAAATTCTGCACAAGGACTTACCACCCACAAGCATGGAAAGTGGATGCCGTCTCATTCAGCTGGAAAAACCTACAAGTATACGCTTTCCCACCACTGCCTCTCCTTTCAGAGGTACTCATAAAAGCCAGACAAGAGAAGCCAAAGTTGATCTTGATTGCTCCAGACTGGCCACGCCAGCACTGGTACCCAGTCTTGAAGAACTTAGCACAAGGTTCACCATGGATTTTGCCTCAAATCCCACAACTTCTGACTCAGCAAAACAATCAGATACTTCACAGCCAGCTCAAGACTTTAAACCTGGCTGCATGGCAGATTCCTTAGTCAAGCAAGAAATGCCTCTCTCCAAAGCTGTTATGGATGTCATTCTGGAGGCCAGAAGGCCTAGCACCAGGAAAGCCTGTTCGGATAAATGGAAGAGAATATGTGCCTGGAACCAGGCTCACAGCCTTAACCCTCTTGTCCCAAATATTCCTCAGATACTACAATACTTAACTGAGATGCTGGACAAAGGCCTCTCCTTTTCATCCATTAAGATCCATGCCTCTGCCATCTCTGCCCATTACAACACAGACCCACCAATTTTTTCTAATCCTTTTAAAACAGTACCTCAGAGGGGCTAAAAACATAAGACCGCCCTGTAGAGCACCAACTCCAACTTGGGACCTCAACTTCGTCTTGGAAAAATTAACTTTGCCTCCTTTTGAGCCAGCTAACTCAGCAGACTTAAAATATGTCTCTTGGATAACTGCTCTGCTCCTGGCAATAACCTCAGCATGAAGAGTTTCAGAATTACAGGCACTAATGGCAGTGGAACCTTTCATCACTTTCCACCAAGACAGGGTGTCTTTAAGAACAAACTTTACTTTTATGCCAAAGGTGGTCTCAAGTGTGGCTTTAAACCAAACTATTCACTTGCCAACTTTTTATCCAAATCCACAGAATAAAGGGGAGATACTACTGCATTCCTTGGACATACACAGGCAGTTACGCTTCTACTTGGACAAAACGAAAGCTTTCAGGAAAACTGAGCAATTGTTTGTAGCATATGCTGCAGGAACACAGGGAAAAGCCATTTCAAAACAGACCATTTCAAAATGGATATGGCACTGCATACATTTCTGTTATACACACCATGGGAAAACTGTACCTAACAGCATTAGGTCTCATTCCACCAGGGCAACAGCCACTTCAACTGCCTACCTCAGAGGAGTAACTACCAAGGACATTTTGGAAGCAGCAACTTGGAGTTCTGTACATACCTTCACCAAGCATTACCATCTGCCTCTTTACTCTAAATCCAGAGCTGGCTTTGCCACTGCAGTGCTGCAGGGCCTTATAGCCACCCCTAATGCTTTATAGAACCAGCCACCCTACCTCAGCTTTGGGATTCTACCCAAGTGTAATGACTGCAGCAGTGTAACACGATGAATGTAGTACAGTTTTGTACCTACCATAAATGTAAATGTTCGAGTGTATACACTGCTGCAGTCTATGTTACCCTCCCTCCTTCCCCTCTTACTTGCTGGTACTTACCTAACCCTTCTACCCATTGGGGAGTATTTGCTGGTAACTGAAAGTTTTTTATTGCTTTTCTTATGTATGTTTTATTTGCAATTTACATTGCCTACCTTTTTGGGGGCACCTGACATCTGGGGCAAGAAAACTGAAGAAAATGGCGTCTGCTGCATCTTGTATACCCCTGGCGCACTGACGTCAGGGAAGAAGCGACAGCAACTGACGCCAGACCAAGACTTTGGAACTCGGGCCGACTGAGGGACCGCCTGACGGCAGGATAACCCAAGTGTAACGACTGCAACAGTGTATACACTCGAACATCTACATTTATGGTAGGTACAAAACTGTACTTTTAGGTCCAGACCACGACATTCCTCGCTGTCGGTTTTGTGCCTTGTTCAACGCCCGAAATATTTGTCTTTGGGCCCTTATTGCCGCTAAATACTTTCATTCTTGATCTCCGTATTCCAAAATGGCTTCGGTAAGCCATCCGACTACTGATCTACAGGAAAAACGTAAGTGTAAAGACAGAGACAGACCGCACAGGTCCAAAACTGCTGCCGAACCTTCAGTTAAGCTAGTCGCCAGTTCGCTGGTACTCAGTGAGCACTTTCGCAGCCCCTGATGCCCGCTTCATTGGATTCGCAGGCCTCTGTCGAGACCCGTTCTGAGTTCGGTATGCTGCAAGACTCTTTTTCGACAGAACCTGCGGATGTCTCTACCTTGGATGGGTCCAGAGCCGCTGAGCAGGCACCGGCTTCTGAGGAAGTTCTTCGCACTACCGATGTTCGACACAGACCGACGACCTCTTTCATGTCTTCAGTTCTATCTAAAACTAACGATTTTATAAGGCCAAGAGTATGCGCAACGCCTAAAAAAACAACAACTCAAACTCATGCACCTGCTTCCTTGCCACAACATCAAATGCTTAAAATGTCAGAAGACCTTATTATGTTGATTAGGGGAAGTCAGCCTTCCCCTGCTAAGAGAAAGAGACCTGTCCCCAGCAGCTTTAACAGACCAAGAGTCCGACGACTCTGAGGTATCTGATTATGAAGACATGCCTTTATCTGCTTATGAGGATTCAGATGCAGAGGAATCTATTCCATCAGGTTCTCCTCCAGAGGATTTTTCTTTTAGTGAAACCTTACATACTTTAAGAGAGCATTTCCAGAGGGAATGCCAAGACTGTCCTCAGTCCAAAAAGAGACTCAGAGAATTTCTAGACTTGCCACAACATAGACCTTTAGCAATACCCCCAGTCCCGGATGTTGTGGATGATGTCTTTATGGAATTCAGTTTAACTCCTGATACTTTACATCCTGCTCTTAGGAAACCAGACGGTACTACAGAGTTCCTGACTCTCACAAATTTATTTTCAGAAATCCTACTGCTGACCCAGAGGTCATCTCCCAGGGGCCTAATGGTATCAAAGCAACTACAGCTAAGAATCCCACTCATTCGAACAGGGATTCCAGAGCTTTAGATAGCTGGGGTAAGAAAGTATACACCTCTGCAACTCTCGCCATTAGGACTTTGAATTACCAGTTTCACATGCTGAAGTACCAACAACATATTATGGCACTTATTAAGCAAACAAAAAGCTACCTTTACAGACTGTTCAGAAAATAAAGAATTACAAGAGCTTATGCATTCTGCAAGCCAATTCAGCAAGCATACATTGCAGTGTGGCTTTGATGCCCTAGAAGCATCTAGCAGGGCAGCAGTCACTGGTTCTGTACTGAGAAGGCATGCTTGGCTTAAGGAGCAGACCTTGCCGGACCATGTCAAATCAAAATTACTAGATGCTCCTTTGAATAAGGACAATCTGGTACCAAAGCAGAAGAGATCCTTAAAAAGATGGAAGAAAAAGCTAAATCTATGCAGACAGTCAAAGATTTCTTGCAAGTACAGCCTCCTAAATTCAGTAGGCATTGCCCCTCAAAACATTTGTCCTTTCCAGTACCCCTCAAGGCCATCTCAAACTAGACCCAGGGGAAACAGAGCCCCCAGACTACAGTCTCAGGGTATGCAGAAATCTAAGCAATGGAGTGCCTCCACTTCAAAAAAAGGGAGTGCTAAGCCACTCCCTTACGGGAAGAATTCCCAATGGCTTCTCAACTCCACACCCAACCTCTGTCCAACTGCTTGTGCCCCTAGGAGGAAAACTTGCCCATCATGCAACAAACTGGACTTCTGTCACCAAAGACCGATGGGTCCTCAACATTGTATCCCAGGGGTACAAATTTTACTTCCACTCACTTCCAACCCCAAAAGGGTTCCCAGACCTTCCTCCAAACCAGTGGGCAGAGGCACAAAACCAAGTTCAATCCTTGCTCTCTATAAGGGCAATTCAGCCTGTTTCTGCAGAACAGATAGGTCAAGGGTTCTATTCCAGACTTTTCCTGGTACCCAGAAAAGAGGGCACTTGGCGCACAATCCTACATCTTTCCATTCTAAACACCTTCCTGGTGGTACCAAAATTCAAAATGCTCACCCTGCAGCAGCTTCTTCCTATGCTGGCCAAAGATGCCTGGTTAGCTACCCTAGACTTAAAAGAAGCCTATCTGCACATCCCTATAAGGGACTCGTGCAGGAAATATCTTCGCTTCAGGGCAGGATCTATGCATTATCAGTTATTTGCCCTTCCCTTTGGCTTATCTACTGCTCCCAGAGTATTCACAAAATGCCTGGCTCCAGCCATTGCCTACTGCAGACAGAGAAAAATTCAAATTTACCTGTACTTGGATGACTGCCTGATTAAGGCAGACAGTCAGGATGACTGCCTGATTAAGGCAGACAGTCAGGAAATGCCGTTGCAGCACCTGACGTTTGTAAAAAAAACCTTCTAACCTCCCTGGGGTACACCATCAACGAAAAGAAATCAAAACTAGTCCCCAGTCTAAAGATTGTATTCCGGGGAGCAAGCTTGGACACAACATCCCAGATGGCGTTCCTTACACCAGATGAAACAAGCCTATGTGACAGACTACTTCAGTCAAATGGCCACCAGAACCCAGCTATCCGCAAGGAAAATCCTGCAGGCCCTAGGGTTCATGGCCTCATGCATCCTACTAATTCCATATGCCAGACTGCATATGAGGAAACTTCAATAGTACTTAAAAAGTCTCTCGTGCCAACATTCTCAGGACCTGGAAACCGTCATTCCTGTCATACCTTGTCAGAGGACAGAGTTTCTTTGGTGGGCAACAGCATGCAACCACAACAAGGGACTACCCTTTACTCAACCCCACGCCACCCAGACCCTAACCACAGACTCATCAGACTATGCCTGGGGGGCACACCTGGATGACAAGTGCATTCAGGGTCACTGGAGCCCAAGTCAAATTCATTTGCATATAACTCAAAAAGAGATGCTAAGTGTGCAGCATGGTCTAACAGCTTTCAGTTCCCTACTCTCACCAGGACCCCTGCTAATAAAAACAGACAACACTACAGTTATGTGGTACATCAACAAGCAGGGGGAAACCCACTCTTACCCACTCTGCAGGCTAGCCATGGCCCTTTGGAACACGGCCTTGGACATGCAGGTCCATCTGCATGCTCAATTCCTGCCAGGCAGACAAAACTCACTGGCAGACAACTTAAGCAGAAATCTCCTAGACCCACATGAGTGGCAATTAGAGCCCAGCACCTTCAGCCTTTTGATTCAGAAATGGGGGACCCCAGAGGAGGATCTCTTTGCCTCCCCCTGCAATCACCAGCTCAGCAAATTCTGCACCAGGACACCTCACAGCAGAACCTGGAAAGTGGATGCCCTATCCTTCCAGTGGGTAAACCTCTCAATCTATGCATTTCCCCCTCTGTCCCTTCTCTCAAGAATATTGCCCTAGATCAGACAGGACAGACCAAGGGCAATTCTGATTGCCCCAGACTGGCCACGCTAACACTGGTACCCACTCCTGCACAGCCTGTCACCGGTGCCACCCTGGCACCTACCCCAGAGCCCCACCCTGCTCACTCAGCAGGGGGGACAGATCTTGCATCCGCAACAGCAAACCCTAAATATGGCAGCCTGGCGTATTCCTTGAATTCTCCCCCAGTGACTATCCTAAGAAAGCAGGTACTGGATGTCATTCTTGAAGCCAGAAGACCCAGTACAAGGAAATCATATGCTGATAAGTGGAAAATGTATTGCTCCTGGATTCAATCTAAAGGAGAGGACACAACTCTGCCCTCCCTACCTCTAATCTTGGATTACTTAGCAGATCTACACCACAGAGGCCTATCCTTTTCCTCCATTAGGATCTATGCCTCTGCCATCTTGGCTCATTACAACTCTGAGCCTCCCCTTTTCTCTCACCCTCTCATCAAACAGTTCCTGAGAGGGGCAAACAACTTAAGGCTACCAAGGAGAGCACCCACCCCTGCTTGGGATCTTAACTTTGTACTGGAAAAGCTCACACTGCCCCCTTTTGAGCCTGCAGCATCAGCCGACTTAAAATTCCTCTCTTGAAAAACAGCATTGCTCTTGGCCATCACTTCAACGAGAAGAGTGTCTGAGCTACAAGCACATATAGCCGTGTAACCCTTCATTATTTTTCTTGCTGACAGGGTTTCCCTCAGTACTAATCCTTCCTTTATGCCCAAAGTAGTGTCCAGTGTGGCTCTCAACCAATCTATCCATTTGCCAACGTTCTTTCGTAATCCTCAAAATAAAGGGGAAAGGATCCTGCACTCCTTGGACGTGCACAGACAACTCAGGTTCTACCTGGATAGGACTAAGCCCTTCAGGAAGTCTGACCAGTTACTACTCTGTTTTGCACCAGGGGCAGAGGGCAAGACCATTTCAAAACAGACAACTTCCAAATGGATAGCACACTGTATCCATTTCTTCTGCAAATATCATGGGAAACCAACCCCTCAGGGGGTCAGAACACATTCCACTAGGGCAACTTCTACCTCTACAGCATTCCTCAGGGGAGTCCCTACCATTCTGGAGGCTGCTACCTGGAGCTCTGTACACACATTCACCAAGCATTACCACCTGCCTATATTTTCCAAATCCAGGGCGGGTTTTGCAACTGCAGTCCTGCAGGGCATACTAGCCAGCCCAAACACTTCTTGACTGCCTCCACCCTTTCTTCAGCTTTGGGAATCACCCCAAGTGTGATGACTGCAACAGTGAAACACGAAGAACATAGTATAGTTGTGTACACTTACCATAAATGTAGATGTTTGAGTGTATTCACTGTTGCAGTCCTGATTTCCCTCCCTCCAGCCCCCTTCTCACTCTCTCTCTCTCTCTCTCCTCTCTGTGTATACTACTCACCCCTTGCAGTGGTATTGGTATTTTCTTTTTACTGGTGGAGATTTTTCCACCATAGCCTAGCTTCCTACTAGGGGACTTCTGACATTTGGGGCAAGAAAACCTGATGCAATGGCATCGGCTGCCTGTTTGTGTACCCCTGACGACCTGACATCAGATGTGGAGTGACAACAACTGACGCAGAAATACTAAGTGTCTGGTATTCGGGCAGACTGAGGGCTACCTGCAGGCAGATAACCCAAGTGTGATGAATGCAACAGTGAATACACTTGAACATCTACATTTATGGTAAGTGTACACAACTGTACTTTCTGAGGGCTGGTGTGTGCAAACGTCAGCTTTATGGCCCACAAAATCTTGCCCATGGCAGACGTTTCACACACCGCAGAGGGACTGAAAGCTTTTGGATGCTAGCCGTACTTACACGAGACTGGAGGATAAACCCATATGCAGAATACTGCATAATGGAAGAGAAGGACATCTATGGTTATGGCAAGATTTTACACAACTTACTTTCTCATGAGAGGGAATTTTTTTCCCACCTTTCAGATGGTCATTAGAGTTTGAACATTACTCTTCCTCTGTGCAGCATTATGTTACTTCTCTTGTTAGGCTGCTTAACTTTGAAAAAGCATTGCTAGCTGCAGAGCTCACCGGTTGCTTATCCACAGTTTAATTGAACTGTTCACAGTTTTAAAAGTGCAGGGGCAGTGGACTTCCTAAGCAAACTGCAGAAACTGCTTATTCTTGCCAGACTGCTCAAGACACATGCACACTGTGTACTTGAGCTGATCCACTTCCTTTTTTCCACCCCCATTTCTAACCACCTTGTGCATTTATCCACTCCAAACTGCACCTTAATATCTACTCAGTACCACATTTTTAAAGCCATACGCATAAATAAAATAAGCTGACTGTAAATGTATTGGACGTTTTCTTAAACACAATTTAGTTAATAAAATGTAAAAAGTATGTTCTTATAACTGAAATATATTTTTCTAAACTTCCAAAACAGTAGTGATACATTTCTCCTTATAGCTAGTGTAACTTTAGTTGCAACTTTTATCATAGTTGACCTAACCAAAAACCTACTACTTGTTATCTTTCAGTCAGTTAACAGAACAGTCTGATGCTATCCATGTCATTATTCATCACAGAGGGGTTTTGGATCTGACCTCGGATCCGAGGTGGCTACTTCTCAGACAGATCCAGACCTCAAGCTCCTCCCCATCCCATATTCCTTGCTGCCTTCCAACCCTCAGATCTCATTTGCTGCTGAAACGCTTCAGACATGGTCCAGAATCTCAGGGTAGCAGATAGTAGGTAGGTGATTTCTTTTCTTGGGGTTTTCTTACCCTTGTATAAGTTATCTTTATCTCTCTAGTGGTAGTTAGTTAGTTTTTCCTCCTGTTCCGGTTGCTAATTCTTTTAATTTAGCTGAGATTCCCCCTTCTTTCCGGTGTCTACCATTTCCTGCACTTTTTTCCTTTCACGTAGTTTTGTGGGGGGTTAGATTGGTGATAGCTGAGGCGTGTGTGGTGTGTGTGGTCATGTCGACATGGCTAAGAAACCCACCAGTTTTAAAAGATGCTGCTCATGCGTTGGAAGATGCCATGTTCCGACTTACATGAGGAGTGTCTGTATTGCTTGGGGTCAGTGCCCCTGGAGGTTGAATGCAACATTGTGGCCGCATTCAATCCCAGGGCCCTCATGGAGTGATAACAACAAGGTGTTATTGAAGGGCTTGGCTCTGGGTGATCCTCTGCTCTCAGACTCCCTCTCCAAGCCCTCTCAGGAACCAAAGAAGAGGACTCCTCCTTCCTCGGGGGGGGGGGGGTGGTCTTCCACTGTTTCTAAGAAGCCTACACTCTCAGATCACAGATCCGAGCCCAGCCTGTTCAGCTTTGGATCCAAGGTCCCCCATTCCCAGAACCTCTGATCAGACCCTCTGATCCAACGCCTTGGCTGAGCTGTGACCTTTGGATTCGAGTAGGCGTAAGCTGTCCACGGATCCGGCCTGTTTGTCGGATCCATCCAGCACTCCATCCAAAACTTTGTATCCCACTAGGCTTTCAGATCTGATGGTTCTGTCAGATCCCCAGGGTTATCGAGAGTTCTCCTTCCCGACTGTCAAGGAAATTGGATCCGGCTCATAGGAGCAGACCCCCTTCTCGGGACCATAGGGCGGTGGGATCCAGGGTAGGATCTTCAACTAGATCTGGCCACTCAACTGTTTCATCCAGATCCTCCAGAAGTCTCCTTCCCTTGGATGCGAAGTGGATAATGAGGAGTTTCTTAAAGGCCCAAATCCATTTGAGCTTGCTGCCGTCCCCGGCCCATGTTGCTAGGGGACCCTCCACATCTGCAGGACTCCACTCTTCTCTTCCAGTCCATCCAGCTTTGGAATGTCAGGCCCAGGGGATTTCTAGTGAGAGGCCGATGGTGTAGGGTATTCCCCCCTTCTCGACAACGTCAGGGTCCCTGGCTGGCTCTTTTCTGCTGCCCTCGGACCAGGCTGCGCCTCGCCTCTGAGAAGTCAGTGCAGGTTCCCTGGGGGTTGGGTACGGGTTTCGATTTTTCTGACCGTTCCCTTCCCTTGGGGTCTTCAGTGCTGGACAGCTCGGAGCTGATATCGCCAAGGGGCTTTGGTGCTGTGTCAGGGTCTCTTCTCCATTCCCAGGTTGCCCTGGCTTTTGAGGGGGGCATCATCCAGCCCATTGGCCTTCCGGGCAGCAGAGAGGACCTTCTCCAGTTTGGCAGTTACCTCTCCGTCTTCCCTACATCCTCCCCCAGGCCCCCTGAGGCCTCATCATCCATCCAGGGTCAGCCCTCCCACTAGTGCCTTCAGGTGGGTACTTCCTCATTTGGGGTACCTGTCTCTTCTGAGTCCTCCCCTGACCCCACTTGGAGGAATCCCCTCGAAAGAGAGCGTGTAAGAGGAGGCACTTGGATCCCCCAGAGTCCCTAACGGAGGACATGGATTTTGAGGAGGGAGACAGATCCCCCAGATGTCCGTCTGAGGAAATGTCCTTCAGGGACATCCTAGAAGTTTTCAAGCAGAGAGGCGGTTGGTCTTCCCCAACCCCATCATCAGAAGAATCCATGTTCCTGAAGGTCTTCGGGATGGACTCTTCTGCATTGGTTTCCTCCCTGCTGACGAGCTCCTGGACCTTATCACCAGCAGGGCTTGGAAGGAGCTGGACACGGTGGAACTTGTGTCCAAAAAAGGTGAGAAATTCCTCAGTCCTTCCAAGGATAGAACGTTTTGGAGCAAAGGTGTCCCCATTGATACCATTGTGGTGGTCACTGCTTCCAAAAAGGGGCTAGCTGAGCAAAATTCCTCTGTCTATGTCCAGAACAGGGAGTCCCAGGCGATCAACCATTTCGGAAAGAGTGTATGTGCCCCCACTACTTTTGGACTGAGAGCAAGTAATTACTTGGCCCATTTTACCTGGCTTCAGAGTGATTTTGTTTCGGAGCTTACCACTTCCTTGTCAGAGTTGTTGCCTCTGAAGAGTCTGTCTACTCTAACCTCTTTGGCTAATGCTTCAATGAGGTTAATCTCCAATACTGAGGAGGCCACCTCTCGAGTGGCAGTCACCAGCATTACTATTCGACTGCATGCCTGGCTTCCTTCACTAATGCCACCTTTGAAGGCTTCACCTTGTTTGGATCGTCTGTTAAGGATACCTTAACCTACAGTGAGCAGGAAGCCAGGACTCTTTCCGCAGTAGGGATCAAGTTTTCTACTCCTCTAGTGGTCCTTTTCTAAGACCTAGAGAGGAAGTAAGAAACTTTAGATGTTCGTGTTTCACTGTTGCAGTCCTTACAATTGGGTTATCCTGCTGGCAGGCTACCCGCAGTCGGCCCGAGTTCCAAAGTCTATGTCCGGCGTCAGTTGCTGTCTGCTCCTCCCTGACGTCAGTGCGCCAGGGGTATAAAAGATGCAGCCGACGCCATTTTCTTCAGTCTTTCTTGCCGCGCGGTGCCGAAGCAGAAGCAGTTTGCAAGTGCCGGTCAGCCAACTCCTGAGATTTTCACATTCGAATTTCAGATCCGAAGTCTTCATTAAAGCTAAGTACCCCATTGGGGAAACTTTTTTCTTGATCCAGACCGATGTCAGAAAAAGTTAATAACTGTATTTCTTGTGGGAAGCAAATACCTCATAAGGATTTTCATTCTTACTGTATTCCTTGCCTAGGCCCTGACCACGACGTTGCTAGTTGTCGGTTTTGTGCTAGATTTAACCAACGCACTATTAAGCGTCGGTACAATTTTGCATTTCATTATTTTGGCAGAAGATTTAACTATATAATGCAGTCGGAGCAACCAACTACCGGAGTTTATAAAAAACTCAAAGAAAAGGACAGGCATCTGAGGTCCAAAACCGACAACGAGGCTTCTGCTAGGCCTGTCGCCGGTTCTCAGTGAGGCGCTTTCGCAGCCCCTGACGCCCGCTACCTCAGAGCCACAGGCCGCTTCCGACTCCCACGTGGAGCCGACTAGGCCGCTGGAAACTCAAGGTATTGGACATTTGGATACTATTCCCTCAGATGGGTCCAGAGCCGCTGAGCAGCCACCGGCTTCTGAGGGTGCTTTCAGGCCTACACAGTTATATGTAAAACCAACTTCAGCTTCAAAGGCAAAGACTAAAGCAGCTCTAAAGACAAAGAAACAAGTACAGCATTCTCCTGGACAGGCCTCCATGCCTAAAAAACAGATGCTTAAAATGGCCGAAGACCTAATTACTTTGATCAGGTGTTCCCATCCCCCACCTAATAAGAGGCCTAGGCAAGATATAGAATATGCATCTTCAGATCAGGTTTCCATTTCCTCTGATTCCTCTTCTGACCAGGAATACTCTATTCCTCCCTATGAGGATTATGATGCTGAAGAATCTATTCCTTCAGCCTCTCCTCCTGAGGATTATTCTTTTGGGGAAACCCTGCATTCTATGAGGGAGCATTTCCACTGGGAGAGCCAAGATTACTCAGAATCCAAGAAAAGGCTCAGAGACTTCCTTTTATTACCTCAGCACAGGCCCCTTGCTATTCCTCCTGTTTTAGACATTGTAGATGATGTTTTTTCAGAGTCCGGACTGTCTCCTGCCTCTTTGCCTCCAGCTCCTGTTAAGCCAGACAGATACTATAGGGTTCCTGATTTTTATAAATTTCTTTATAAAAACCCTGCTGCAGACCCAGAAACTATCTCTCAGGGTCCCAAAGGGGTCAAGGTGTCCACTGCAAAAAAACCTATACCCTCTGATAGGGATTCAAGGGCTCTGGACAGATGGTGGAAAAAGATGTATACTTCTGCTACCTTGGCTGTAAGAGCTTTAAATTGTCAATTTCATATGCTTAAATATCAGCAATATCTAATGTCACTGCTTAAACAAAAAATGTTGACAAATTCAGAATGTGCAGAAAACAAAGAAATGCAGGATTTATTGCATGCTGCTGAACAAGTAGGAAAGCATACTTTGCAATGTGGTTTTGATTCTCTAGAGGTCTCTTGCAGGGCCGCTGTTGCAGGTTCTGTCATAAGGAGACATGCTTGGTTAAAAGAACAGAATCTGCCCGATCATGTTAAAGCAAAATTATTAGATGCTCCATTACAACATGATACCTTGTTTGGTGTTAAAGCAGAAGAGGTTTTGAAGAAAATGGAGGACAAAGCTAAATCTATGCAAACAGTCAAGGATTTTTTTACAGATACAACCTCCCAGATTTAGCAGGAACTGGCCTGCAAAGAATTGGTCCTTTCCAGTGTAAGACAGACCACAAAGAGGTAGATACAGACGCCCCAGAGGCAGATCACAGCCCCAAGGCTCATACAGGCCTAAACAATGGGGTGCTTCAACCTCCAAAAGCGGAGAAGAAAAATCACAGCCATACAGGAAACAGTCTCAATGACTTTCCCCTGCCAGCACCAAGCACTTATCTTCTGGCAGCTCCCTTGGGGGGAAAACTAGCACTTTTTGCTCAAAATTGGCACATGATCACTCAAGACAAATGGGTCTTAAATATCGTATCCTAGGGCTACAGGTTCCATTTTCATACCCTGCCAAGGCCAAATTTTTATTTATTTATTTTACATTTGTTAACCGGGCTAGTCTAGCTGGATACATATCCGTTTTCAGTAGAGAGGGAGGGAGAAAAGCTCCACCATTGTTAGATTTAACATGGAAGGTTATATTGAACCATTTTCAATAAGAAAAAATAATTTGAGTGATAGTTTGGAGATTCAAGATGGAGAGCGTCAGAGCAGATTAGGGGAGAGTCGTCGGGCGTGTGTATAGGTGGTGGATTTAGGATGACTGATTTTAGGTTATTTATGTAGATAGAGAACAGAAGTGGACAGTATGGAGCCCTGAGGAACACTAATTGTAGTGGGAGTAGACCTATGTACAGTTTTTGCCACAGACAGCTTGCTGCCCCTACCGTGTCTAGTCTTAAAACCAGCTTAGTGCTGTCATCAAGATGATGCAAGTTCAAGGGTGTGTTGGAGGAGATGTTGATGATTGGCCATATCAAAAAAGGGCAGAATAAAAAGAGGGAGGGCAGATAGGTTTGTGTTGTTGTTGTATTGCGGTTGTAGTCAAGAGAAAGAAAAGCGAAAGCCATGGGAATTCTGCATATAAAGGGGGGTTGGAATTTGGCATTTTTGTTTTAATACATGGTTTCTTGTGGGTAGCTGGTGGATAGCCAGTTCATACATAACAGCTATACCTCCTCCTTTTTTTGTCTGATCGGCTAAAAATGGTATGCCAGACCTGCCACGCAATCAATGGGCAGAGGCACAAAAACAAGTTTCATCCCTCATGGACATGAGGGCCATTTAGCAAGTACCACAGCAAGAGCAGGGACAAGGATTTTACTCAAGGCTATTCTTGGTGCCCAGAAAGGACAACACCTGGAGACCAATACTGGACCTGTCTATCCTGAACACATTCCTGGACATTCCAAAATTCAAAATGTTAACTCTGCAGCAGCTTTTGCCCATGCTGGGCAAGAAGGCTTGGCTTGTGACTTTAGACCTAAAAGAGGCATACCTGCATGTCCCAATCAGACAATCATGCAGAAGATACCTCAGATTTATAGCTGGCTCAATGCATTACCAATTCTCTGCACTTCCCTTTGGCTTATCAACTGCGCCCAGGGTCTTCACAAAGTGCCTGGCACCAGTAATTGCTTTTTGCAGACAAAGAGAAATTCATATATGTCCTTACTTGGACGACTGCCTTATTCAAGCAGAGAACAAGGACACTCTACTACAGCATCTGGCGTTTGTAAAAACATTACTAGCAGGCCTAGGGTACACAGTAAACAAAAAGAAATCAAAACTCGTACCCTCTCAATAGATAATATTCCTGGGTGCAAGCTTAAATGCAACTGCCCAGATGGCTTATCTCACGCCAGACAAACACAAACAACTGACTACTTATTTCAAAATGTTGGCAACAAAAACCCAGTTATCTGCAAGAAAAATTCTGCAGGCTTTGGGCTTCATGGCATCCTGCATTCTGCTAACTAATTCCATATGCAAGACTGCATATGAGGAAACTTCAATGGTATCTAAAAAGTGTTTGGACTCAACATTGCCACAGCCTGGAAACAATAATTACCCTCATTCCCTGCCTGTAACAGTAGTTTTGATGGTGGGCAAAAGCCTGTCACCACAACACGGGATAGCCATTCACCTTACCCACAGCCAGGCAGACATTGACAACAGATGTATCAGATTATGCCTGGGGGGCACATATGGCAGGAAGATGCATTCAGGGCACATGGTCCACAAGTCAAATGCATCTACATGTCAATCAAAAAGAGATGCTAGCAGTTCAAAATGCCCTGACAGCCTTCAAGGATCTACTTCATCCAGGACAGCTACTGATAAAGATGGACAATACCACAGTCAAGTGGTACATAAGCAAGGGGGCACACATTCCTACCCCCCCTGCAGACTAGCCATGAACTTTTGGGACACAGCATTGACTTACCAAGTACATCTGCAAGCACAATTCCTGCCAGGAAGGATAAATACTCTGGCAGACGAACTAAGCAGAAACCTAATGGATCCCCACGAGTGGAAATTGGATCCACAAGTCTTCAGCATGATAACAAGGAACTGGGGGTGCCCGTACCTAGATCTATTTGCCTCCCCTCACAATTGCCAACTACAAAGATTCTGCACAAGGACTTATCACAAGCAAGCATGGAAAGTGGATGCTCTATCTTTCAGCTGGAAAAACCTAACAGTATATGCTTTTCCTCCTCTGCCTCTCCTCCCCAAGGTATTCCTCAAGGTCAGACAAGAGAAGCCAAAAATGATTCTGATTGCCCCAGACTGGCCCCGCCAGCACTGGTACCCAATCCTAAAGAGCTTGTCCCAATGCCCAGCTTGGACACTACCTCAAATTCCTCACTTATTGACTCAACAAGGCAGTCCGATACTGCACAGCCAACTCAGGACCCTAAACCTGGCAGCATGCCGAATAATGTAGCCATTCAAGATGCACTTCTTTCTAAAGCAGTTATGGATGTTATTTTGGAGGCCAGGAGGCCTAGCACCAGAAAATCTTATGCAGAAAAATGGAAGAGAATTCTGTGTTTGGAACCAGGCACAGGGTATTGACACGAATGTTCCAAATATTCCTCAGATTTTGCAATACTTAACTGAGATGTTGGATAAAGGCCTTTCCTTTTCATCCATTAAAATTCATGCCTCTGCCATTTCAGCTCACTACAGTACAGAACTACCGTTTTTTTTTCTCATCCATTACTAAGGCAGTACCTCAGAGGGGCCAAAAACATAAGACCCCCAAGGAGAGCACCAATACCTGCATGGGACCTCAGCTATGTCTCGGAAAAAGTTACACTGCCTCCCTTTGAGCCAGCCTCTGCAGCTGATATAAAATTCTTATCCTGGAAAACAGCTCTGCTCCTAGCAATAACCTCCGCTAGACGAGTCTCAGAGTTGCAGGCACTCATGGCTGTGGAACCTTTCATCATTTTCCATCCTGACAGGGTTTCTCTGAGGACAAACCCTACATTTATGCCTAAGGTAGTGACCAGTGTGGCCCTTAACCAAACAATTCACTTGCCTACCTTCTACCCGAACCCAGAGAATAAGGGTGAGAGACTTCTGCATTCTTTGGACATTCACAGACAGCTACGCTTCTTCTTGGACAGAACCAAAGCTTTCAGAAAGACTGAACAGCTTCTAGTAGCATATGCTGCAGGATCACAAGGAAAGCCTATCTCAAAGCAGACTATTTCCAAGTGGATAGGCCACTGCATTTGTTTCTGCTATTCACAGCATGGCAAATCAGTGCCTAAGGGCATTAGGCCACATTCCACCAGAGCAGCAGCCACTTCAGCAGCCTTCCTCAGAGGAGCACCAACCAAAGACATCTTAGAGGCTGCAACTTGGAGTTCAGTGCATACTTTTACAAAGCACTACCACTTACCTCTCTATTCTAAATCCAGGGCAGGCTTTGCCACTGCAGTTTTGCAGGGCCCGATAGCCTCTCCTAATCCTATTTAGCTCCAGCCTCCCAACCATAGCTTTGGGATTCGACCCAATTGTAATGACTGCAACAGTGAAACACGATGAACATAGTACATTTGTGTACCTACCATAAATGTAGATGTTCGAGTGTATTCACTGTTGCAGTCCAGGTTACCCTCCCTCCATCCCCCTTTTCCTTGCTGGGAATTGTCTGTACTTCTCTGTTCTTTACAACCTATGTGGTGTATTTGCTTGTAGATCAAGGAAAAGTTGTTTTTTGGGTATGCATGCTTTTTGGCATTAGTGAGCCTTCCATTTTAGGGGCACCTGACATCTGGGGCAAGAAAAACTGAAGAAAATTGCGTCGGCTGCATGTTTTATACCCCTGGCGCACTGACATCAGGGAGGAGCCGACAGCAACAGACGCCGAACCTAGACGTTGGAACTCTGGCTGACTGCGGATAGCCTGCCAGCAGGATAACCCAATTGTAATGACTGCAACAGTGAATACACTCGAACATCTACATTTATGGTAGGTACACAACTGTACTTTTCAGAGGACTTGGTCTTCCTTTCAGGATGCTTCCCAGGAATACTCTTCGGCAGGCCAGGGCAGGGGATTCAATTCCAGATGACACCCCAGGGGCAGAGGGGGCCAGCAGAACAAGGTCTCCCGGGAACCCTTCTCAGAGAAGACCTTCAGCATTCTTGAGACCCTGCCTGACTGTCCTGCCCTGGAGGCAGTTGGGTATCAAATCTTCCATCACCCACTGGCCTAGACAAGTCTCACCTCCGATTAGTGGGTCCTAAAAATTATTTCCATTCCCTTTTCTAAGCCCCCTCCAATTCAAAAATTTCTCCCAAAACTTCCACCCTGCCAAAAGGAAGGTGGCCTGTCTCGAGGTTCAAGACCGTCTTCAAAAAAGAGTTATTCAAGAGGTCCCAACGTGTCAACGAGGGTCCGGAACTTAATGTCGCTTCCTTTTAGTGCCAAAGAAGACCCGAGGACCTGCTTCCGATTTTGGACCTCAGCGAGCTAAATCTATCTGTCAAAAAGTCCAAGTTCCGGATGGTCATTGTTCAGTCCATTCTGCCTCTCCTGCGCAAGGATGATTGGATGTGCTCAGTGGCTCTCAATGATGCGTACTATCATGTAAAGATAGACAGACACTTCAGAACACACTTATGCTTTTGGTTAGGGGCCAATCGTTATCAGTTCAGAGCCCTGCACTTTGAACTTGCTACAACCCCCCGGATGTTTACAGACTTTATGGCAGTGACGGCGGCTCATCTTTGGCTGCAAGATTTCCAGTTTTTTCTGTACCTGGACAATTGGCTCCTCATGGCTTCCACGAGGCATCAACAATCTCAGGCCACCAGATATGTCCTCAGTCTTTTCTAGACTTTAGGCATCACAGTGAATCTTCCCAAATCCTATCTAGTGCCCAGCCAGAACCTGGTGGTCATTGGGGTCCAACTGGACACAGTGAAAGAGACTGCAGCACTGACTCCCCACAGGGTATAGCTAATTCAGGATGAGATCTCTCTTTTGCTAGATCTTTCACATCTGTTTGCTCACCTGATCCTCCAAACATTAGGTTTGATAGTGGCTGCCACTCAGTTAGTCCCTGTTGTCAGATATCACATGTGAGTTCTCCAGTGGACCCTGGCAGTCCAGTGGTGTATTATGTCTCATCCCATGTCCATGACCATAAAATTGACCCAGGTGTGCCGGAATCATCTTACTTGGTGGCTTCAGCCTCAGGATTTATGTCTAGGCAGACTATTTTGTCTTCCCTCACCCAAGGCCACAGTGACCATGGATGCCTCCCTGCTGGGGTGGGGCATTTTCAGGGTAGGACAGTTCAAGGCACATTGTCCCCCACAGAGACCAGATTGCACATAAATGCCCTGGAGATGAGAGCAGTCCTTCTAACATTACAAGTCTTTCAGGAATGCCTTCCTCTGGGGACCATAGCAATTCAGACGGACAACATTGCTGTTGTGTGGTATATCAACAAGCAAGGGGGAACACGGTCTTATCCTCTGTGCAGAGAGGCCATGAGAGTGTGGGAATGGGCGATGTCTTCTGGGCGCTTTCTTCTTGCAAGTCACAGTCCCAGGAGTTCCAACCTGTTGCTTGACAGACTCATCAGGTCCATCTTGAGTCGTCATGACTCGTCCTTGAATCTGTCATTGGCAAGACAAATCTTCAACCATTGGAGAAAACCTTGCTGCGATCTTTACCTCCCCACTCAACCACAAATGCAACAATTACTTTGCCCTGATCTCCCCAGCAGGGGAGTCACCTAGGGCGTTGTGGTTCATGATTAGCCTCCAGGTCTCCTGTATGCTTACCCTCCCATTCCTCTAATACCCAAAGTCCTTCAGAAAGCTCATCGCCAGAAGACCCCTCTCATCCTCATTGCCCCTTTCTGGCCTCATCAGGCATGGTTCTCCTTCCTGATTTCTCATCTGAAATATCCTCCTTGGATACTAGATCTCACTCCAGATCTTATTTCCCATCCCTGGGGGGCATCCATTTCCCAATCACTGGACCCTTCATCTAACTGCATGGATGTTCTTCATCTCACATTGCTGCAGTCCTTACTTATGGGTAGTCCGCTATCCTCGGTCGGCCCGAATACTGATAGTAGGCTGCGTCGGTCGTCATTCAGCAGAGCAGCCCTGACATCAGAAGCGGCAAGGAAGCCATGACCGCATATCCTCAGTCTTTTTTTTGCGCTTTTCGTGCAGAAACAGCGAACAGCGTGCCAAGTGCTTTTTGCTTTCTTCGGCTTTTCGCTGAGTTTCAGACATACCAAGTTGGGCTAACTACCCGTTGTTTGTTTTTTTTTTTTTCTTGCTATTATTTACCGGATGTCAGAAAAAAATTGTTGTGTGTGGTTAATGTGGGATATACGGACAGGGATACCATTACGCTTGGTGTCATTGGGATTGCTTAAGTTGAGTGTATTGGGTGTCGGTTTTGGGTTTGTGCTAGTTAATAAGTAAAGAGTGCGCTATAGCTTAGTTAGCTAGGCGCTTAGGTGCGATTAAGTAAGGTATGTAATTGGGATCCTCGACGCCACGCCTGAAGAAGCTCAGAACGGACAAAAGCCTAGGCAGGATGATTCGGCCCATTTCTTTAGTCCTTTAGTCCTTCAGCTGCAGTCCAGGTGGTGCCGCCGGCTGGCTGTTCTCAGTGGATTCGGGGGATGGTTGATTTTCAGGGTCAGGTCTGCACAGAAGGAATCAGGGGCAGATGTGGCCTCCAGGTTACTCTTCTCCTTCCTTGGTTACCTAAGGTTCTAGGCCTTAGGGCTTCTCTGCCTCAGGGGGCAGGCCTCTGCTACTTGTTTCTTCTGTTCTTTCTTCTTCTTCTTCTTCTGGATATAAGAAATGGCAATGGCAGAAGATTTGAGAAGAACTTACTTTAGATATGCTGATGCCCAGTGAGATAGAGCCAGGGAGTTTTTGTTGCAAAAGTTGAGAGATGCAGGTCATGATTCTGAGTCTTCTGCTGAAGATATTCAAGATTTCCGATTTTCCTCCTCTTCCGATTCCTGGGACTTCCCCTCTTCTCCTTCCTATTTTCCTCCACCTACATTATGAGGGATTCCTCCAGAGGGGATTCAAGTGGGAAAAGATTCAGAAATGAGGGAACATTTAAAGTGGGAAGGGAGGCTAAAGAGTTCTTGAGCTACACTCCTGAGACCCTTTGTGTTTTGATGTTTTTTGGATGTTGTTCAGGATGTTTGATTTTTCCTCATTCCTCCCAGATTCTATGCCTCAAAAGGTGTTTAAACCCGGACAGGTGTTGTAAGAGTACCTATAACTCATAGTATGTATTAGAAGAGTCAAGGGCCATACCAGAAACCATTAATCAGGCTTCTAAGAAGTGTTTAGTCAGTGTTGTAAAGAGGAAGTTAGGATAAGGAAGTTTAAGCTTCTCAGATGAGGAGTAGGGGAGCACTAATGCTCTACTTTAGCAATGAGGGCTTTAAAATTTCCTCATCTATGTTGATAATAGAATTTCCTTGCTTTCTCCAGGAAAAAGAATTGTGGGCATTGAATTGGAAGAATTATCAGATAAGAAACAAATTTTTTGGTGGTTTCTTTGAAGTTTGGGGGCAACATTTTGTGCAGTGTGGCTTCTGCTTCTGAATTTGGGCTTCTCAGAGTTCTAGCCTGGCTGGTGATCTTTGCAGTAGGCATGCCTGTGAGCACTGATCAGAATTTATCTGAGCATTCCTTACTAGAATTCTGGATGCCCCAGTCCTGTGGAGTTTGTTTTAAGTGGAGTCTGTGTGTCCAAGTTGTTGCAGAAATGGAGAGATTTTTTGGTCCCGAACTCAAGTTTGTTAGAAAGAAGTTGGAGTTCAAAGTCCAGTAGACTGTGACCTGGGTAGGGGTGGGCGTGGGCTGATCTCTCCGTGGTTTAGAGGAAATAGATAGGCTAGGCAGGGGCCTGCTAAGGGGCAGGCTTAGGAGTCTGGTAGGGGCCAGTCCTCAATCTGCTGGTGAGGTGTGGGCCAGTGCTTTCAGCCTCTTACCAGGGTTCCTCTTCGCTCACAACAGGCAGCTTTCTTCTTGCCTGCTGGCTTTTGAGTCAGGAGACAAATGTTTTTTCAGAATTATACAAAAAGGTGTTGACATTATAAACAAAATGGACATTAATTCCTTTCAACAAGAGTTTTTATTTTATGCCCTCACAAGACTCCTCGGCTCCCAAATGCAGACATTCACTCTAAGGAGCAAGACAAATAGACATCATAAGATATTCCCATCATAGGGTTGGAGTCAGTATATCAGTCAAATTCCTCCCGCTAAGAAAGGGATTTATTCAGGAGATTTCAGTACCCGGAGCAATTAGCTAGTGAGGGACCGTTTTTGTTTGGGTTGTTACAATTTTTATTTTCGCAACTTTAAGTTCAAGGGTTGAAGATACAGATGATGGTCCTTTTGGATCTAAAAGATCACATCACTCATGTGCCCATTCTAAAGAGTTGCATCTTCAACTCTGACAGCTATCAGGTCTGCTGAAGGCTTCTCTTAGGCTTCCTGCTCTGAAACATTATCACAGCTCTTGCTATTGCTACTGGCTTACTTATCAGGTGTTCATTACCGTTTCTTGGAATAATTTACTGTTTCACCTTATTGGCAATGCCAAGGTTGGACCTTATTTGAACAATTTATCAGGACATTATTCTGGATGAGTACGATTGCCTTCAGGAAAGAAAGTATATGTATTTAGTGAATGAATGCCTAGGGTATTCTAAGGATGTGTCAAAGTGCTGTGAGGTGAGACCAAGCCAGCTCTGGCTTTGAAACAGAGTCCAGCTTCACAGTGTCCAGATTCTGTTTTTGACCCAGGACAAACAGAAAAGTCTTTCCTTTTACCAAAAGGACAATGTCATCTAGAGTCCATCTCATTGCATTCCCATTCCCAAAAGCCACCAATCCTTGGCAGGAAGTATCAATTCATTGGTATCAATCTAATCTTGCCAGTCAATGCTCCCTCAAACACTGTCAGACACCCCATATAATTGAATTCATTCTCAAAATTCAGATAATACCTCAAAATCAATGTCACACAAACACCGAATGATCTAGTCACCAGGAATTTTTGTGGTGGAATCAGGAATGTCACCTTGCCAAGGCTCTCTTGAAATGTCACCTCAGGGAAAGTCTTAGAACACACCTCAATGGCCAAACACTGCACTTGGGTGACCTGCCAGAAGGAAAATGGTGCAGATCATGCTGGATTGCCAGGACAGGGTATTTTTTGACTTGCTGGCAGGTGAAAACTTAACAGTCATAGATGTTGTCATGTGATTCATCACACTCAAGGGCCTGGCATTCATTACCCAGGGCAGGTGTTGAAAGCAACAACAGTGACAACAATCAGTAAGAGGATCAACAAGGGGGACAGACCTCAGAACAACTGCTGATTTTTAGGCAAGATGGCTTCTTGGAGCAATTCACTCCTGGAAATTGGTAAGGAGCAGGTTGTGGAGAACAGGAGCAGAGTGAGATTGCAGACTCAGGTAAGACAAACAGTGGAAGCAGTGTCAATTGAACTTCAGATAAGTTTCTGTCAAAAAAGGTTTCATTCCACGAGTTGAGAGGGGACGCTGTCAGTTCAATTCAACAATTGGAATGTGCCAAGCCCTGTCACCTCTCTCTTCTCTCACTCATTCTCTTGGAAGGCTACCTCTCACATCCAGGGAATCCTGTTGATGGCTTTCCAAGACATCTCGCTCACATTGGTACCCCAGACAAGAGCAGCGCCAGCCGAGAGCCTCCACTACTGGAGTTTGGGATCAGGCTCACATGGCCTCTGCAGGAGGCAACACACCTTCAATGTCAGGATTCCTCCTCTCTGCCTCTAACACTGATTCAGTCTCATCCTTAGATTCTGGGTTATCATGTTTCTGTGGAGGGAGGTTCTCAGCTTCCAAGACAAGCCAGGCCTGTTTCAATGGAGGTTTTTATGGCTATCAACAAAGTTTTTTTGCTATAGAATGGAGGAGATTGGGATGATACAGTAAGGGAATTATTTTGATGTTTGTGGAGATAATTTACTTAGTAGAGTTTACAGGAGCAAATGGGAATTCCATTAAGGTTTTTGAGTGCTTCCTTACTCTTTTCCTTTGATAGCTCTATTCTCTTAATTTCCCTTTGTTTAAGTTCATGCTGCAGGGCAAAGAACATAAGACTTTTGTTTCCTTCCTGTTGTCACTGCTGCCCCTCATTTTGTGTTGGAAAAGCTTACCTCCCTCCTTAAGCTGCTTTGCAGAAGCTTACTCTCAGTTTTGTTGAGGGGGCAGCTGAATAAGTGAGCCTTAGAACCTGCTTTGTCATGGAAAACTGCTTTTTTGTTGGCCATTACTTGAGCCTTGATGGTTTTTGAAAGACAGGTATTTATTGCATTGAAAACCTCTTGATTTAAACTCTAAAGTGGTTTCAGTGGCTTTTGAATCAAAGGGTACATTTGCCTACCTTTTATGCAAAGTACTTTCCTTAGGAACTATAGGATTTTCTACCTTTTGCGCAGTACCAATGCCTAAAGTTGAGAAAATTGTGGTTTCTTTCAGAAAGCACGGGGCAGTTGTTTTATTTTTTTTGCAAATTTATTTTCAGTAGACCTCAAAGGAAAAGGGTTTATTTGCTAATCAGGATTGGTGTGAACAGGTTTGTTTATTATTTCATGGTAAAGAGATTGGGTTTTGTATTTCTTTTTCTTTCTTTTTGTTTACAACTTGAGATTTCTTCTAGTCCAAGACCTCATTCAACTAGAATTTTTGCTAAGCCACCTGGTTCTAAGTACATACTTTTTCTAAACATTACTAAGGGAGATTTTATTCTAAGTCTAGGGCTGGCTTCTAAACTACTGCAACTTCCTCATTTTTCTAAGTCCTAATGCTTTATTTATTGGCAATTTTGGAGGGCATTTTTTACGCTCTTTTATTATACATTTTTTGTTTCCCTCATTTGAGATGAAGAACATATACAGTTTTTTTTACACTGCATTTATGTGAGATTTTCAACATAATGTGTTGCTGTATGATTTTTGAACCCTGTTTTCCGATTTGTAGCTTAGCTTTGTACTCCAAGTTGGGTGATGGCTGTAGTTGGTATCCTTTTGTCCAGTTTGGGTGTACCATAAATGTGGATGTTTATTTGGCTCTCTGCTGCTCTGTTTCCCCTGGGCTGATCTTTGGTGGCCTGTTTTGCTTTTTGGCCTTCTTTGTTGATGGCTGTAGGCGTGTATCATGGCTTGGGACGCCGCAGCCTTTTTTTTTGGTATTGACTGAGGCGTCAATATAGCGCTTGGCCTAAAATGCCTTTCTCCAGTTCCAGTAATCCTTTTGCAGTCCAGGCTGTCTTCACTGGTGAGGGACATTATTTTGTCTTCGCAAAAAACATCTATAAAGAAGGTGTATTCCAGTAAATGGAAAAGGTTTTCTGTTTGGGCCAAACAACGACATCTGGATCCCTTTTCGGCCTCTATCCCTAATATTTTGCTGTTCTTGTCTTCCCTTTTTCACGATGGGGTGAGTTTTTCTACCATTAAGCTTCAGTTGGCTGCCATATCTAATTTTCATATTAACAGTGAGCCTACCTTTTCTTCCAAATTGTGTAAAGCCTTTCTGAAAGGAGTATTTCTTCTTAGGCCTATTAAGGGTCCATCCCCAGCCATGGGATTTGACCTTGGTGCTGCAGTCCCTAATGCAAAAACCTTTTGAACTGGCTGGTTCATGTGATATTAAATTCCATTTCTGGAAGACGACCTTTTTAGTGGCCATTACTTCTGCCACGAGGGTCTCGCAACTTCAGGCTTTGTGTATTAAATATCCGATCTGAAATTGTTGTCTTCATTTGGTCTTCAACCTGTGAGTATAGGCACTGTTATCTGTGGCGAGCTGGCCATATTCAAATTATGGTGCCGAAACTGAGCGCCTCCCCTACCCACAATGCCCTTCTCTCCCTCACTACCTCAGATCTCATTTGCCGCCATTAGAGCAACAGTGAGTTGACTGAGCTCCTTGGTTTTGAGTGTTTTTTCTTGAGTGTAGCCTTGTTACAGGTATTGTTTCTTCTTTTTGTATAGGTGTCCTTCTTTTCCCTACCCTCGTGTTCTTTGCATAGTTAAAAAAATATATATTTTTGGGCTGTTAGGATTCCCTTTCTAACCTGCTCTGTATTTTTTTCTGGATATGGCTGAAAAATCTGGGAAGGAGAAGGCTGAGTACTTTAAAAAGTGGACTGGGTGTGGACACAAGTTTCCCCTTTCAGATGCCCACACCCAGTGCATTGTATGTCTAGGCCGCAGCCACCTGGATTCGGAGTGTTTCATTTATGTCTGTTTCAGTGCACGTACTGTCATGGACAGAAGGAATAAACTGATGTTGAAGGGCCTGTTACTTAGTTCAACTTTTGTGAGCACTAGGACTCAACCTCCCACTAAGTCGCCTGATATGAAAAGGAGGGAAGGGGATAAGGAGGAGGAGAGTGAAAAGTAGAGAGATAGAGAGAGAAAGTGAGAGAAATCTAGAAAGGATAGACGTCCGGAGAAGTGGAAACTGCCGGACTCTTCTCCGTCTATTGAGGAACATTCCCCCAAAACCAGGCCCAGACTGTCTTCACCTTCTCCGAGATTCTGAACCTCCCGAGCTCCCATTGGGTGTGCACAGGCATTATTTCATGCCTGAGTCGGTTTCTTCCTCTGCTAGATCATCCTGGAGTCTGTCTGAGAGAGAAGTGGACCATCTGATGAGACAGTTTTTGCAGTCCCAGATCCAGCTGGGGGTCCTTCCCACCCTCTCCCCTTTGGGAGCAGTAGTCCCCCCCCCCAGGTATTTACCGGGCATCCTCCTTTCCCGAGCCTAGTGGCTTTGGGGCCTGTGGATATCAGAGCTTCTGGCGTTGAGGTGCCCGTGTTGATGTTTTTGGTTTTATCGACGCCGACCATGGCCTTGAGTTCCTTGGTGCCTTTCACTTCTCTGCTGGAGGGCTCTCGGAGCCATAGCCCTCTTGGTGGTGGGTCCGAGCTTTTGGCATCGGCTTCCAAGTTTTGAGTGCTGTCCCTTCCCCTTGGAGCCTCTGCGCTGAACAGCTCGACACCGACTCCCCCGTCAGCACAGATGGGGTTGGGGGTCTTGATTATGGTGACATGGAGCACCTTGGCACTAATGCTTTCAGTACCTGTCCCCCCGCTCTTTGTCAACATTCGACATGGAGAGGCTTTTATCCACCTCTGTGTTGAGATCCTCGATGGCTCCCCCTCGGGATCCTTTCTTACCTCAGCAGGGATCTGAGTTTAGCATCTCCATTCCTCTACTTCAGGGACAGCCTGCCCCGACCCTCCAGGGTACCCTCCTTGTGGAGCCCCAGGCTTCCAGTTCTTCCCTGGAATCCCCCTGAAGAAGTCTACTGAAAGCATGTGTGCAAGAGGAGGCACCTTGATTCTACTCCAGAGTCTGTCACCGAACACACCGACTGGGAGGAAGGGGAGGCTGTCCAAGATCTCCACCTGACGGTGTCTTTTAGAGACATCTTGGAAATTCTGCATCAGAAAGGTGGCTGGTCCTCCCAGAAGCCCAATCTAGATGAGTCAGTGTTCCTGGAGATGTTCGGAGCAGGCCCTTCTGGGTGACCCCCCCCCCCCCGCAGGCCACTTGTTTATTTCTTTGCTCGCAGGGCGTGGAAGGAACCGGATGGGGTAGAACCTGTACCTAAGCACCCTGATAAAGTGTTAAGTGCCCCTTCGGATAAACTGTTTTGGCAGAAGTCTGTCCCTGTTGATGCCTTGGTGGTTGTAGCTGCTTCCAAAAAGGAGCTCACCCAAGAGAGCACCTCTGTTCATCTACCCAACAAGAAGTTGAGAGCGATAAACAGGTTGGGGAAGCGTGTTTAAACTTCAGCAACCTTCTCTTTGAGGGCACTGAATTGTATGGCATACATTACCAGGCTGCAGAGATCACTTATTGAAGAAGTATCTTCGTCTACTCCAGAGTCTATGTCTGCCAAGGAGAAGGGCTTCTCTTCCAGACTGGCTACTCTTAAGGCCATTTCTAACATCTCTATGAGGCTCCTCTCTCATGCTACGGAAAACAATTCTAGAGCAGCCGGTTCAGGCATCGCCATTAGGCTTCACGCCTAGCTGAGGCTCTGTAGCTTCTCTGAGCCCTTTAAGGCATCCTTCACAAATGCCCCCCTTTGATGGGTCAACCTTGTTTGGCTCGTCTGTGAAGGTGACTCTGACCCAGTGCGAGAAGACAGCAAGACCCTGTCTGCCATCGGAATCCGCTTCTCTACTCCTCAGCGATTCTACTCCAGGTATCAGAGAGGCAGTAAGAAGATGTGGTTTCGGAAGTCCCATGGTTTCCGTCAGGATGCACCAGTAGACTCTTCCCCTGGAGGCAGATCTGGGAATGATTCTTTCAGATGATGCCCTAGAGGCAGCAGGGCTCTGAGGGACCAAGGTCTTGGGACTTTCCACCCAGAGAGACCTTTCCAGCGACCCCGAAGGGTTGCCCGACTGCTCTGGAGGCTGTCGGGGATCGCTTTTCCTTATACCCATCCACCTGGGAAGCCATCATGACAGATCGATGGGTACTGAGGATAATATCCAGGGGTTATTTGATCCCATTCATTTGTCCCCAAGACCCCCAAAAAATCTCCCAGATGTTCCACCCACTCACAGGGAGGCAGCCAGTCTGGAAATCTCCAAGCTGCTTATCAAGTGAGTCACCCAGCCCTTCCCCCCAGGGCTGTCCGGATCGAGCGTCTACTCAGGGTTCTTTTTGGTGCCCACAGACCCCATATTAGACTTGACCCGTCTAAAGAAGTTTGTCATCAAGACAAAGTTCCGGATGGTTAACTTTTAATCTATCCTTCCCTATCTGTAGAAGGATTCCTGGATGTGCTCGGTGGAACTCCAAGATTCATATTACCACATAAAGATGGACAAATGCCACAGGAGGTTCCTTCGCTTTCGATCAGGAGGCAGGTATTTTCAGTTCAGGGTGCTCTCCTTTGGTCTCACCACAGCCCCCAGGGTGTTCACCAAAGTGGTAGAAGTACTTGCAGTACATCTCAGGCTGCAGGGAATACAAGTTTTTCCCTACCTGGACGACTGGCTTCTAGTTGACCCACCGGGCATCAGCTTCTCCTAGCCAAGAGACCAATTTCTCCAGTCAGCCTCGACCTTGGGCATTACAATAAACTTTCCAAAATCCAAGTTGGAGCCTTTCCGTTCTCTGGATTTTATAGTAGCATGGCTATACACCTGTTTGTGCAAGGTCTTCCTCACCAACAACAGGATTCACTCCCTTCAGCTCAAGGTTCCTGTTATTCTTGAAGCTTCTTTTCCCTCAGCAGCTCAGATTCTTCAAGGCCTAGGGTCCATGGCAGTGACCATCGTTATTCTACTCCTTGCAAGACCGCACATGCGTATCCTTCAGTGGACCCTAGCTGTACAATGGTCTCTTCTGGACAAACCTCTGTCTCACCCCATTCACTTGTCCAAAACCTGCAAATCGTCCCTTCTCTGGTGGTTAGATTCCAGGAACTTGACAAGAGGTCACCCTTTCTTGGCTTCCACTTCTGTAGCCACAGTCACCATGGACGCCTTCTGGCTCAGGTGGGGGGGGTTGTTCGCTGGGACGGACTGTTCCAGGGACATGGTCAACACCGGATACCAGTTTACACATCAGTGCTCTAGAGATGAGGGCAGTGCTTTTGGCGTTACAGGCACTTCATTAAGTTCTCCTCCGAGGAGCAGTTGTGATACAGACAGACAACATGTCAGTGGTCTGGTATATCAACAAGCAGGGAGGAACCAGATCATAGTCCCCGTGTCAAGAGGCCATGAGATTGTGGGAATGGGCAATTTCCTCCAACTGCTTTCTTGCTGCAGTGCACATTCTGGGAAGTTCCAGCATCTTGGCGGACAAAGTCAGCAGGACCAATACTGTCTCCTCACAAGTGGTCTCAGAAACAGTCAGTGGTGGACATGATCTTCTGGAAATGGGGTCAGCCTTGCTGCCATCTTTTTGCCTTTCCTTCCATCGCCAAGTGCAGCAAGTTCTTCATCCTGATTTCCTCCAAAGGAGGACTTCCCAGAGACACTGTATTTCATGCTTGGCCCCCCAGTCTGCTGTATGCATACCCTTCTCTTCCTCTTATGTCAAAATTTCTTCAAAAGGCAAAAAGGTCGAGGTGTTGAGTGATCCTCATTGCTCCTATCTGGTCTCATCAGGTTTGGTTTCCTCTCTCACAGTGTTGTCCCTCCCTGGATTCTGGATCCTTGTCTAGGTCTGATATCCCATCCGGAGGGTGAATTATCGTCCAGATCTGAAGAGGGCGAAGCTCGCGACTTGGCTTCTGCAGTTCCAATGATGGCTAGAGTTCCCAGGCTTTCCTCTACTGTGAAGCATGTTCTGCTTTCCGCTCACAAGTCATCTACCAAAACGATTTATGCTAGCAATTGGAAGAGGTTTTCCTTTTGGGCGTCACGGCATAGTATAGATCCCTTTACTGCCTCGATACCTTTGGTCTTAGAGTTTCTGGCCTGTATCTTCAACCAAGAAGCCAGTTCCTCCGCAGTTATTCCAACTTGCTGCCATTTCCCAATACCATGTAGGACTTAAGGACTCATCTTTAGGTGCTGCTAAGGTATTTAAAGCCTTTTTTAAAGGTACATTTCTTTTATGGCCACCAATTAAGGATCCTGCTCCCCCTTGGGACCTAACATTTTTGCTACAAGCGCTGGTGTTATCACCTTTTGAACCATTGGCTAAGGTGGATCTGCATTATCTGTCCTGGAAGACTGCTTTACAAGTGGCTCTGACCACATCTAAGTGGGTCTTGGAGTTACAAGTCCTTTGCATCCAGCCTCCATACCTTATATTCCATAAGGACCTGTGTCTCTGTAAGACCAAACTCTTCCTTTATGCCCAAGTTCGCTTGTGAAGCAAACCTTAATCATATCATTCACCTTCCTGTTTTCTTTCCAGAGTTTCAGAACAAAGGGGAATATCAGTTGCATATGCCTGACGTGCACAAGCTACTCCATTTCTACCTAGATAGGACCAAAACTTTCAGAAAGTTCAATCAATTGTTTGTCTCATATTCTAAAGCCAGATTGGGGTCTCCTTTTTCTAAAGTAACTATTGCTAACTGGATTGCTAAATGTACCACATGTATTTATGACAAGTATGGTGTTTCTCTTTCTTCCTCAGTTAAAGCATATTCTACCAGAGTGGTCTCCACCTCATCAGCGTTTTCATCTAGCGTACCAGTTGATGAGATTTGCACTGCGGCTACATAGGCTATGTCTCACACCTTCATATCCCACTACAAGTTGGATGTTTTATCCCAGAGCAGAGCTTCTTTTGGTTCTGCTGTGCTGTGAAATATCCTTCCTTAGGTCCTCCTGGGGTACAAGTAGCTGGGGACTCTGTCCCACAGGTTGAAGATCAAATGAAGACAATTTCAGATAAAGAAGTTATGTACTCAACATAACATTCCATCTGAATTGTTGCTCTTCATTTGTTTTCAACCTTCCTTCCCTCCTTCCCCCTTCCTTAGTCAATTGATCTGTCAGAGGAAGCCTCCCACCATTTCTCTCTCTCATCTCCTTTCTGTGGGATTTGTGGCAGTAGTGATATGTCTGTGATATCTTGGTCAAGTGCTTGGCTTCAGGCAAACTTGATCTTAGGTAGTTTGGGAGAGAGGGGCATTATGGGTAGGGGAGAAGCTCAGTTTTGGCATCGTAGGTTGAATATGGCCGGCTCGGCACCGGTATAGGTGCCTATACCCAGAGGGTGAAGACAAATGAAGAGCAACAATTCAGATGGAACATTATGGTGAGTACATAACTTCTTTTTCATGATTTTTCATAAGGACAGGATATCCCTTAGAACAAGTCCTTCCTTTCTCCCTAAAGTGACCTCGGAAGCTAATCTCAATCAGTCGATTCAGCTACCTGTTTCCTTCCCTAATTATTCTAATAAAGAAAAATATAGTTTGCATTGTTTAGATGTTCACAGGCAATTATGTTTTTATTTAAAAAAGAATGAGGAATTTAGAAAGTCGGACCAACTCTTTATGGCCTTCTCTCAAAACAGAAGGGGCCTAGGCAGTTACCAAAGTGACTATTTCCAGGTGGATTGCTAGTTGTATTTCTTTCATTTATACTAGTAGGCATTTAGAGTTATCCAGACTAGTTAAGGCTCATTCTACTCGGTCTATTGCTATGTCATCAGCCTTCTTGGGTAGACTTTCCATTGATGAGATTTGTGCTGCTGCGACTTGGTCAAATCCACATACTTTCATTTTGTATTATAAATTGGACTTGTCTAGGAACAGAGCTTCCTTTGATTCCTCCGTGTTCCGGCATATTCTTCTTGAGGCCACCCAGGATACGTAGTAGCTGGGGACTCTGACCCATCTGTGATGAATAATGACACAGATAGCATCAGATATAGAGCTGTGTGTACCATAACTTGGCATCTGTGCTTTCCAATGTCATTATTCATCACATTCCCGCCCTCCTTCCCCATTCCTTCTGAGGGTTCTGGTGAGGCTGATTTGGCTTATTTACAGTAAGAAAAATTTTGGCTTTTTAGTGTAGTTGTTTCTGCATTTCTACTAATTTGGCAGACTTGATCTGAGGGTTAGAAGGTAGCAAGGGATTATGGGAAGGGGAGGAGCTTGAGCTCCGGATCTGTTTGAGAAGTTGCCGGCTCGGATCTAAGACCCCTCTGTGATGAATAATGACATTAGATAGTATAGATGCCAAGTTATGCTAAGTGCATAACACTTTTGTTACCTATACAACCGGAAACACTACCAGAAGATCCAAAAACACCCTTACTATCCCAAAGGTAAAGACCTCCTCTTCCTCCTACTTCCTCAAAAGAAACGGAAAACCCTATTCACCTAACTGTGAGTGTTTAATGTAGACATGTCACAATTAAATTACTAGTTAGCACACAGTAACAGAGTACTACTGTACTGTGAAAAGGACATTAAGTACAACCTTGGACCAGGATTCCGAAAATCTCTGGTACACAAAAACCTCATGTAAGTTATAGACAACACAAACAGCCCAAAGATAATTTATACAAATGCTGAAATCATTTGCAGAAAACTTGCTTGATTCCAAGTTTGTGAGTCATCTGAAACCTGTCATGCTAGCAGTTGCAGAAACAAGGCTAAAGCCGCATATGCAATATTTAATAATTTGCTTTAGAAGGATACCCCCATTTACAGGAAAAATTAAAACATGCATAGATCATGAGAAGGTCCTTCTGCTCACAAACAGCAATGTTGGCTCTAAATTCTGTCCAAAACAACTATCATCAGTCAGTGGAAGGGAATATATCAGTGTTTCAATAGCAATGTCTTTCAGCTTTTCCCAGTTAGGAGTTGCCACAGCGGATCACCAGTCTGCAGATTGATTGGCAGTGAAGTTTTTACAGCGTCAAGTTGCCAGACCGGCGCCCAAACTTCACAGAAGGCACACACGCATGCAGGGGGCGCACCTACCTGCATATCTTTAAAACTCACTTAACTGCAGGGAGGACATGTAGACTCTGTATTAATGACTGTAGAAAATACTAAGCATCTGCTTATTGGTTGTGGGTACCTGAAACTTGGCAGAATGTCTGACTTCCTTTGATGAACTACTTAACTTGTTCTGTGGTAACTATATTTTAGAGTTTTCAGTATGTTTTGGAATCCTGCAGTTACAGATAGCCTTGATATCAGTATTCTTTCACTGGGATTCACACAGTTTACAGCTTTATCACCTCCTGAAGATACCAGAACAAAAACAGTAAGGACACTCAAGTGAATTTTTACAAGACAACCACCACAGTGATCACAACCCAGCTTGTACTATGTGGGCAAACAAACCACCATCTGCAAAAAAAAAAAAAAAAAAAAAGCACCTATAGCAGCCAGGAACTGGACCAACATACCTCTGGAGGTTATAGACCAAGAAATCATAGTCGTCACGTGGATGTGCCTAAATCATACAGATGTGATTGATGACAGTGGCACAGGAAAATAATTTTCTTGGGTGGCAAAAGCCAGGGTACCTTTGGCTAGGCTTATATAGGCCCTAGGGCCAATAGCCTAGTGCCTACCTATGAACCTACGAACCTATGATGCTCTTCAAAGGCTCACCAGATGCGTGCAAACATTATAACAAGTATGCACCATTGCACCATCTGAAACTATATGAATGAAAACCTCAACTCTACCATGGTTAAGCAAGACAGCAAGAGAAAATATCAAAGCATATGACAGTGCATGGAAAACTGCAGAGTAGAGAGAGCTGTAGCATATCTGAGTAAATATAAAGACTGGCAAAAGAAGAATAGAAAACACCAGCTATGATAGACCTGCACCTGCTCTGTGGCATAGAGAGACAAAGCTCCGACTATGAATCAGATGGTGCAAGTACTGTTTTGGGAGTTGGAATTGAGCAGGTTGTGCCCGCCCACCCATCCTAGGGTGGAGGAATAGTGATTCAGTTGGATGCTTTTCTCCCAAACAAGCAGTCTTGCATGACAGCACAGACCAGTAGTCTGTGATACATGGCCTTGGTGCTCCCATGTCGGTGATGTTAACCCTTTATTGTGCATGCATGGAAGTGTACATGCATAAGGAGAAAGGGTGTAGGAGGCCCTTGTGGTGATGTGAGTACCTATGCCAGCCACTTGGGGAGGGGCTAGGGCCCTAAAAGTAACCGCTCCCATAGTCTGTTCTCTGTATGATGTTGGCTGTCACTGGGAGGGAAAGCATATAGTTCTGTGTCCATGGCAGAAGGAAAGGTCACCCTTATGGTCCAGGTCTGGGAGATAAGCTAGTCTCCCTAAGATCAGGGGATGAGGGCTTCCGGGCAGTGGCAAACCCAATGGAAGAATAAGCATGGACAGGCACTCAAACAACTTTGTGGATGAATGACAGCTCCTCCTTCTGGGTCACAGGAATGGTTGAGTTTGGTGAGGGCTTTATGGTCTGCAGGTATGGGCAGGCATCACATACAAGACGAAAACATGATAAACCAGCCACCTTTTGGAAAATAATTTATCAGCTAGTCAGAGGACAATAGTGGCAGTCTGCTAATTTACCATCCCACCAAGGTATTGAAGGTATATTTGCTAATTATTTTGAATCTGTCATCTAAAATTATTCTTAATAGCAACTCACCAACACAGCAGTCAAAGTACTGCAGTCCTATAGTTCAGCCACAGTTTACTTTTCAGTTTGCAGCTGTAAAAAAAACTAAGGAAACTCCTAAAGAATTCAAAATTATGGATCACAGTCTTTGGATAATCTTTCCATATTATATATCAAAATAATTATAAACCTGCTTTAGATGCCTAATAACACTAATAATGAAGTCTAAAAGATGGAATCTGCCCAACAGCCTAAAATGTGTAAAAAAATCTAGTCTATTATTTAAATGTGGTGACTAAAACAATGTAAAAAAAATTGCAGATCAATAAGCATACTTAGTTAGCCCTTTGTCAAAAATTCTTGAAATTATTCTGTATGTCCATTTGAAATCCTGAACCTGCACCATAAATTAAGCAGGTTGGATTTTTTCTGGGCACAGTATATAAATAGCATTTCTTTAATCAGGAGATTGTATAATAGGACCCTTGACAGTGGATACAGTACCACAGCACTAGTTTTAGATTTTTCAGAAACTTTTGCTATTATAAGCCACTCATCACTGCTTCAGAAGCAAAAACAATTGGACTGTAGTAACCCTGTTATTATTTTTTAAGAACAGAAAGCACACAGTTGTCTGACATAATGCAGCATCCTGCTGCTTTAAATCAGATATTGGAGTACTTCATTGTTAAGTATTGGGCCCACTGATGTTTAGTTTTTTTAGTAGTGGTATGCATGAACTTTTCAATGGAGTGCAAATCATTCAGTACACAGGTGACTATGCTCATCCTTTGGCCAGTAATCCAGCAGCCTTTATGTCTGAAATACAAGCCTGTCTTAGTGAACAGCTCATGTAGCTACTTGAAAATGAGAGAGAGAGAGAGAGAGAAAAAAACATCCTTGTGAGTTTTGGAAAATGCAACACAGCTTTCAAAGACATGAGTAGCAAATCGATAATAAAAGGTGAAACTGGTATCATAGAGTCAAACAGTGGAAATACCTCAACATCACGGTAGACCACGACCTTTCCTTTGAGAAGCAGATTAATTTACACTAAAGGATGTAGACATGAAATTTGGCGCTCTTTATTTAAAAATATATACCACCAAAAATGAAGTTAACTGCTACTCACCAGCAGTTTCCTTATTCAAGAATTGCTTTCTGGTTCAGTAGGCAACACAAAAGTATCTGTCTAACAAAGTATCCTAAGCCTGCCATATAATACTAACTGCTCATTTCCCCCCTAGATCTCCTCTCTGCAGTATAGTAAACAAACTAAAATGGATGACTACCAAAAAGAAACTGAAATGTATTGACTTAACATTTACTGAAATTACAACTCCGTGCTCACTGTCCCTGTGCACTTTGCTGCCGTAGTATATTATTGCCAAAGACCTATGATCAAGCAACAGATAACTTAGAGCACATAAATAGGGCCTCCAGTAAAACTGAATACAAGGCATCAAATACCCAATTATTTAATGAGAGGAACTCCGTGTTTTTAGAAGTTAGATTGTCAAAAACCTACTCAATTTAAGAAACTGCAAAGAATACCTCAGTGTATTGGCCCACTGTTGTTCATCTAACACCTATTTATACCTTACACCTCCTTATTCTCCTTCTTCATTTGCTTCTTTACTTCTATCAGTTTCTCTCTCTGGATTTCTAAGTGTACCATAAGCCTGCTTTTCTCTCACTTCACATTGCAATTCCTGTTTCTGTTATACTAATTTAACATTAACTTCTCTATAAACTGGCTAAAATTTCACTAAATATTAAGTCGTTGTCATATAACTTGTATCTGTTTTTAACCAATGATGTTAAGTTGTCAATCTCGCCTTCATTCTTGCTGGATGGGTTCGGAGCCGATCCTCGGCTCCGACTCAGCCACTTACTAAAGCTCGAGAGCTAATTTTACCAGCTCGAGGCAACCCTATATCCCATGATGCAAGGCGAAGACTACCCAGATCTCGTTTGCCGCTTTCGCTTACGAGGTGCCTTTTTTACCAGCTCCAGGTAAGTTTCTTCAAATTCAGACTTTTAGTCTCATCCCTTTAGATTTAGTCACCTTAGTTGTTGTGTGAACCTTTAACGATTAATTTAACCCTATTCCCGTTAGTGTTCCCTATTTTTCTGGTTATTTATCCCTTTCCCTAAGTTAGGCCTTAAACCTCCCCCTTTCCTTTTTTCTGTCAGGGATTCTGTGTGTGTTTGAGTGTGTTGTATCCCTGTTTAAATTTTTTATTATTGGATTGGGTGTTTTTTGTGTGTGTGTCTGTGTTACTTAGTGTTTCCTCGACACAGCTATGTCGAAGGACACAAAGGTCTCAGGCTTCAAGAAGTGTGACTCGTGCTGTCAGAAGATGTCTGTCACACTTCTTGTGTTTACTGCCTGGGACCTCTGCACCTGCAGGACTCTTATGCTATCTGTCATGCCTTCAGCCCAAGAGTCCTGCAGGAGCGCAGAAATAAATTAATATTAAGGGGCTTATTAAAGCCTGAGAGCTCCCCGACTAAGTCGGCTCCGGGGAAGCCCTCGAAACCAGTTAAGCCTTCGGCTTCAAGTCCTAAGCCATCTGCTACTGGTTCTCCTTCAGTGTCGAGATCGGCTCCGGCCGGAGCCGATCCTTCTATATTAGAAGTTACAGTATCGGCTCCATCCAGCGCCGATACTGCTAAATCTGGGCACTCAGTGTCGGCTCCGGCTGGAGCCGACGTATCCTCGGCTCCTTCGGCTCCATCTATCTCAAAAAAGAGATCACGATCCCCCCTCGTTGGAATCGATACGTTCGGCTCCGAGATCACCCCTGCTCTTGGAGCGGAGCCATCGGAGCCGTTCTTCTCGGTCGTCCAGGCTGTCTGATCACGACCTTGAGAGAGTGGTGAGTAGACTATTAAAGTCTCAGGCATTGGCCCAAATGCTCCATAGCCCGTCTCAACAGACGGTAGCTATCACACATCCACCTAACATTCCTCCTTCGACTCTCTTACAGAGCTCGGAGCCAGAGCTCCTCGGAGCCGTGACTGTTGTGACTTCGGAGCCGATACCACCCCCCCTTTCGGCTCCGTCGTCCTCTGCTCCGATTTCCTCCTTGAGGCCTTCATTGGAGGGATCCGGGCGTCTGGTCTCTCTCGTCGGCTCCGAGGGGGCGAGTGGCATCGGACCCTTGTCCGACCCCGTTCTCCCTCTCGGATCTTCGGCGTTGATGAGTTCAGCCCCAACATCGGCCTCAGAGCCGTCCCTGTCGGTGAGGCCTGGAGTTCCTATCTCTTCGGAGCGGGAGCCTTCTGGCCTCTTTAACGGGGGAGCCTTCGAGGTGATGAGGAGTGTACTAGCCCCTTGGCGTAGTCAACGGTCAGTTCCATCAGCTCCTCCCACTACAGTGCCTGCTGACGTCTCTTCCCACTCTCTTGCTCCCGGACCCAGAGATCCAACGCCTCAGGTTTCCCCATTGGGAATATCTTCCTCTTCCGAGGCTTCTCCTGATCCGTCAGGTGAACCTCCGCGTAAGAGGACATGTAAGAGGAAACATCTAGACTCCCCCGAGTCTATTACATCCGATACTGACTTGGATGAGTCGGAGGGATCCCCAAGGTCCCCCTCTGAGGATGTCTCTTTCTCAGACATCCTTGAACTCCTTAAGCAGAGGGGGAACTGGCCTTCCCTTAATCCTTCCGAGGACGAGTCAGTATACCTGGAGGCGTTCGGGTCTCGACCCTCCACCTCCTGGGTATCTCCGCCTTTCGACCCTCTTATGGACGTGGTGGCTCGGAAGGCGTGGATGGCCTCGGATTCGGTGGAACCTATTCCTCGGAGGCCTTCTAAATTCATTACGGCCCCACCTGATAGAGAATATTTGACAAAAGGTGTCCCGGTTGATGCCATGGTGGTGGCTGCAGCCACCAAGAAGGAACTAGCTGATCCTTCAGTACCTGTCCATCCTCCTAACAAGGATTCTAGGACTATGGATAGGTACGGCAAGCGGATTTTTTCTTCAGCGACCTTTGCCATGCAATCGCTGAACTACTTGTGTCACTTCACCCGCCTTCAAAGAGATGTTCTTAAAGAGTTGGGAGAAGTTTTACAGGATCCGTCAGCTGCTGGGTCTCAGGATAAGATTAACTCACAGCTAGGAATCCTAAACTCCATTGTTAACTCCTCCATGCGGCTCATTTCATATGCAGCCGATGGAGCGAGTAGGGCCGCAGGCACAGGAGTGGCTTTAAGGCGTCAATCCTGGATGCGGCTTTGTAATTTTGCAGATCCCTTCAAAGCGTCCTTCACAAACTCTCCCTTTGATGGCTCGACTTTGTTCGGACCTCAAGTGAAAGACACCTTGACTAGATGCGAACAAGATGGCAAGACTCTTTCTGCCGTAGGAGTCCGTTTCTCCACTCCTTCAAGACCTTAACCAAAAGGTCAGAAGGGAGGGAAAATGTGGTTCCGCAAATCTCAAGGAGTCACGCCTGACGCACGAGTTCAGTTTACCCCCAGAGGCAGAGGGGGTAACAGTAACAGACGCCGCCCTAGAGGCAGAGGGGGTCCGCAGAATCAGGGTAGCAGGGAGCCTCTCTCTGACAAACCCTTCCAACATCCCTGAGATGTTGCCCGATTGTCCACCTTCGGAAGCAGTCTGGGGAAGATTATCGCTGTACCCCAAAGCCTGGCTTTCCCTTTCTCAAGACAAATGGGTACAGTCGATCATATCCGAGGGTTACAAAATTCCCTTTATTCAAACCCCAGTTCAGCAAAAGGGAACCCTTGCAGACGTTCCACCCGGTCTAAGGGAACTAGCAGTACCAGAGATTTCAAAACTGCTAGCAAAAAGAGCCATCCAGCCAGTCCCAGCAGACCAAATAGGATCCGGTATCTACTCAAGGTTCTTTTTAGTACCAAAAAAGACAGGGGACTGGAGACCAATATTAGATCTCAGCAAACTAAACAAGTTTGTAATGAAAACAAGATTCCGGATGGTCACACTGCAGTCCATTCTACCCTTTCTGGGCAAGGACAATTGGATGTGCTCGGTAGATCTTCAGGATGCGTACTATCACATAAAAATTCACAGGCGCTCCAGAAGGTTTCTCCGCTTTCGGCTGGGGACCAGTCACTTCCAATTCAGAGCCCTGCCATTTGGACTCAATACAGCCCCCAGAGTGTTCACCAAATGTATGGCAGCGGTTACGGCTCACCTGAGACGTCAAGGATTCCAGGTGTTTCCATATCTAGACGACTGGCTCCTCACTGCCACCACCAGGCATCAACTTCTCCAAGCCAGAGATTACACCATTCACATTTGCAGAGGGCTAGGGATTTCTATAAATTTCTAAAAATCTGCCTTGTCGCCTTGTCAATCTATTACTTTTATAGGCGCCAAATTGGACACCGTACAACTTTCAGCAAAGTTAACAGACCAAAAGATCTTGGACATTCAAAATCACGTCCAGGTGATTCTTCTCGGCAACAAAATTCAGGCCAGATTTGCTCTGAAAGTATTGGGTCTTATGGCGGCCGCCATAACACTTCTTCCCCTTGCCCGCTTTTACATGCGTCGTCTACAATGGATGCTGTTCGCCCAATGGTCCTTTCAACAACTTCCCATGCATCACAGGATCATAATAATTCCAATTTGCAAAAGGCATCTGACCTGGTGGATATCGTCCCCTCAAGTCCATCAGGGCAGATCCTTTGTTCCTCCCGCCCTGGTCGCCACTGTTACATCGGACGCCTCCCTGATCGGGGGGGGGGGGGCATTATCAGGGCAGGATGGTTCATGGCACTTGGCAACCTTTCGAATGCCACCTGCACATAAATGTCCTGGAGATGAGAGCAGTGCTTTTAACGTTGCAAGCCCTCAACGACTCTCTTCCCCTGGGAACTATTGCAGTCCAAACGGACAGTATGTCCGTAGTGTGGTATATCAACAAGCAGGGCGGAACCAAGTCCTATCCACTGTGTTTAGAGGCTCTCAGACTTTGGCAGTGGGCAATCTCTTCTCAGCGGTTTCTGATAGCAACGCATATCCCCGGGAAATCCAACATCATAGCGGACAGGTTGAGCAGAGCTATTCTCATGCCTCACGAGTGGTCTCTCAAACAATCAGTGACGGAAGAGATTTTTCAGAAGTGGGGCCTTCCTTGCTGCTACCTTTTTGCTACACCTCAAAACAGCAAATGCCCCGACTTCTTCTCTCTCTTCCCCCTTCCAGGCCATCCCCCCAGAGACGCTCTAACCCAAGATTGGCCCTGGGGACTTCTTTATGCCTTTCCTCCCTTTCCTCTGATACCACAAGTAATTCAGAAAGCAACCGCCTTGAGAGCCAAGTTGATTCTCATTGCCCCTTATTGGCCTCGACAGATATGGTTTCCGTTCCTACATCGTTATCTTTTGGTACAGCCATGGCATCTGGACCCGGTTCCAGATCTTCTGACCCACCAGTCGGGGCAGCTGCACCAATCCATACCTTCTCTCAACCTCACTGCTTGGTTGCTCCACTTCCATCCCTAGCCAGGCTTCCTATGATTTCTAATCCCGTCCGGGATATCATAGTAGCTTCCCTTAAATCTTCCACCAGAAGGATTTACACTAGTAAATGGCAACGTTTCTCCTTCTGGGCAAAAGCTAGGAATATAGACCCCTATACTGCTCCGATTCATTCGGTCTTGGACTTCCTAGCCGAGATTTTTCATTCAGGATCTTCTTCCTCCACAGTAAAAGTTCAGCTGGCAGCCATTTCAAATTTTCATATAGGCTTCTTGGACCACAACATTATGTCACATAAACTTTGCAAGGCATTCCTTAGAGGTATTTTTTTACTTAAACGTCCGATTAGAGACCCCCCACCACAGTGGCATCTAAATTTAATTTTGACATCCTTGATTCTTCCCCCTTTCGAACCTGCGGCTGCCTGTTCATTGAAATTTCTTTCTTGGAAGACACTCTTTCTAGTCGCCATTACTTCTGCCAGGAGAGTATCTGAGCTGCATGCCCTCTGCATTCGTCCTCCCTACTTAATCTTCCACAAAGACAGAGTTTCTCTAAGGACCAATCCGTCTTTCTTACCCAAAGTGGCATCGCAGACTAACTTAAATCAATCCATTGATCTTCCAGTTTTTTTCCCAAATTATTCTAATAGAGCGGAACAAAAACTACATTATCTTGATGTTCACCGCCAACTCAGATATTATCTGGACAGAACCAAACATTTTAGAAAATCTGATCAACTGTTTTTATCCTATGCAGAGAACAGGAAAGGCCTTCCAGTATCCAAGGTAACTCTATCTAGATGGCTGTCTTCTGTGATTACTTGCATTTATCAGCTCAGAGGCAAAGAGTTGATTTCTAGGCCAAAAGCCCATTCTACCAGAGCTCTAGCTACATCTACAGCTTTTCAGGCTAGACTTCCAATAGACACTATTTGTGCAGCAGCCACATGGGCCTCTCCTCATACCTTTGTTTCACATTACAAATTAGACTTGGCCTCCAGAGACAGAGCGAATTTTGGTTCCACCGTTCTCAAGAGTCTGTTCCATTGAGCCACCCAGGATAGAGGTGCTAGGGACGCGGTCCCATCCAGCTAGAATGAAGGCGAGATTGACAACTTAACATTAAGAAGTTATGTACCTACCATAACGTTCCATGTTAGTTGTCTTCTCTCGCCTTCTTTCTTGCGTCCCGCCCACCATCCCCCTAGCCTGGTCAGACTGAGAAGATTGTGCCTCTTCCCTTAAGAGGCTTAATCCTTTTTTCTAGCTAATCAGCTTTCTAGTGTCACTAGATTAGGTTGATCCTTTTCGGGGGATCATTATTATTATTATTATTGTCATTTTTAGTATTATTATCTCTTCCTCCTCCTCTCCAGTTGGAGGAATGTATTGCATAATTTCCTTAGCTACCAAATGAGATCTGGGTAGTCTTCGCCTTACATCATGGGATATAGGGTTGCCTCGAGCTGGTAAAATTAGCTCTCGAGCTTTAGTAAGTGGCCGAGTCAGAGCCGAGGATCGGCTCCGAACCCATCCAGCAAGAAAGAAGGCGAGAGAAGACAACTAACATGGAACGTTATGGTAGGTACATAACTTCTTATTTTCGTATTATGTATAATTTAAACTCTAGTTGTTTTTTGTATTATTTTTTAAAGATAGTAAAATTATTGTTCTTTAAATGTTTTGTAATATTTTGGAGTGTTTCTCCCCGGCCCACTTCTGAAATGGTCTCCTACCCATTCGGATTTTCCCAATAATCAAATGCCAGTAACTAAATAAGTAAGTAACACCACCTAGATAACATTGTTAGTGTTACAAGTGATACGCCATGGTGACCATATACTTTCAGTGTAAAACACTAAATAGAAGTATGACTGAGAGTGTAAAATCCATTTATATAATACTGAACTCTGTTACTTTACTTTGTGTGTTTGTCATTGTTTTAAAACTATATTTTTGTCCATTGTATGGTTATATATAACTGTTCATATTGATGTTTTTGTTTACTCTGTAGAATTACCTGTTAGTAGACTGGCACTGTATTCTCACTGCAAACTGTACATGTTGTATCACTGCTTATAAAGTCCAAAACGTGGTTGCTGAATTTTAACTGTGAAATTTAACTGTTATTATGAGGCCCCCCTATCTCCAGTGAAAATGGACCTTTTCCAACAATGTTAACCTTAACAACAAAAGACAAGTAAGTAAAAAATAAATAAAACAAGTTTGAGTCTGAGGATACCCTTATAAGATCTCCTCTTGCTCTTGAGGAAAAGTCCAGTGTGTCATTCCACAAAAGGCTTGCCATTCAAGGCCTAATCACCAAGTAGACGTTTAATAACAATAATAATGATAATAATCATAGTTATGATTATTTCTAGCTTTCGACCAACACATGTTCACTGTTGTGAGGATGTTCTTCTATATCACTCAACTTATAAATAAAGAGATTGCATCTAGGTCCAGAGTGGTCATTGTCACACTCTTCTTAGCTCGCATTAGGCCTATCACAGAATACATTGCCCCCTTTGAATGTACCTGCTCAGTCACTTGCAAAAACTGAAGTTTCCACGGAGGCTCCTTACAAAAAAGAATAGTGGGCCTAAGGCACATGACCTACCCAAACCACCTCAAAGTCCTTTCACTTTACTGGGTCTCCTACAGAGTACTAAGGTGCGTCTTATGCCTGGCTTAAAAGACATCCACAGACCCAGCACAAGTAAAACTACTTCACATTCGCAAGTCAGCTGGTATTAGAAATAGCCAGTCTGGAGACCTCAACCTCTTTTGCAATATAAACAGAAGGATCTAGAGTGGCTCGTACATATCCCAGAGTATACTACTACTGTAGAACAGACTCCCTGTATATTCATAAACCAAAGCCTTTCCATAATCCCATTTAAGCATAATTTGGACCAGTAGATGGTAAATGAAAAAAATTACCCCAGGGTTGATACTGTTCTGCTAATGGACAGAGGTGGTGCGTGAATACTGTAACTTATAGTAAGGACCCAATACACTGAAAGTGAGACCCAAACAAAATAGTCTATCATAAGTGAGACGTACTTAAATGTAGCCATGGCAAGAATAGTTGATCACCTATGGGATAATCCCATCAGGGATGATAGCCAAGTATTCATCTATGAGCATATAATTATAATAGTAATAATGGTTAATATTCATTTGTTAACTAGGTAGGCCCACTGGGTACACAGTTCTTTTTCAGGGACAACCTGGGAACCATATCTGTTTAAGTGACTTGCAGAAAGGTCCCCTGATTGGTAAGTAAGGTCTGAGAAAATAGAACCCTATATCACAGGCATTACAACTATAGCCTTAACCCTTTGCACCAACTGCCAGATGTAAATTCTGGTAGGAGATTGAAGCTTAGTTGCTTGAGTGCACCTTTAGTAACTATGTCTTGGTATACAAGTGTTTAGCTTGCTGCAGTCCTGTTGTACCTGTCCACCCTATGCAGGTTGTTTGCATAGGTAGTTACTAGGTGTACAGTCCAAGAATCTGTTAAGGAGTATGCCCTAAATTCCCAATTGCACTAAAGTACTTTCTGGTTATGTGACTTGCTCAAGGTCACATAGTAGAAAACTTGAGGCTGTGGGAATGAAACACTGTACCATAGGAAGCATCTCATTAACATCTCATAGTCATAATTTTCTATGCTAACTGCTGGAGGTTTACACCTGTGTTAGGAGGTGGTTTGGGGATCCCTCCCACTCAGGTTGATATGAGGAGTATTAGAGTCCCAGAGGCCACTGTCTCTGAGATGGAATATGAGGGAACCAGTGGCCATTATCTGTGAGATGGAAAAGTCCTTCCTACGCTACAGTTTCCCTCCATATGGCATATCTTTTAGAGCGCTTTTAAGCCTTTTGAGGTCCTTGGCTGCAATTTCTTACACTTCCCCACAGAAGTGCATGACTGTGCATCTTGAAAAGGAGACGGTAGAACCTCTTGAGTCATCCCCACCCACTACTGAGCCAGTCATTAAAAATGTCATCATCACAGTCTGTAAACGCCTGGCTTGTGCTTTTGCAACCACGTAGAAAGAAGATACTCTTTGTAAGCCCATAAGCCCTCAGCTGAATGGAATGAGATTCTCACTTGACATCCCCATGTAAATTTTTTTGTATTCTCTTTAGTCAGCATTGTTACCAGTGACCATAGCATTTTTCCTTTCTGTTGCTCGATAGAGTCAAACGCTGTGAACAGATTTGGGAGCAGAGTGTGCTGTTCTGTTGTAGTGAGGTTTAGCGTCCTCTGTTGTCTATCATCTTTGCAAATTCTTGTCTTATCTACTGGATCAGACCGTGGAAAAGTTTGCTAACTTTGCTTAGTTGGGCTCAGTTAGGAGGAGGTAAAAACTGTCCATGGCTTTCTTAGTGAGCTGCAGTTAACAGCGTGCTTTAATTTTGATTGTGCTAAAACTGTGACTAATGCCTTTGCAAAGTAGTGTAGCTGAGGCTGTGTTCCCTTAAGGAGGAATTCAGAACAGTATTCTGTCTCTTGGACTGCTGTAGTTTGCACAGTCATGAAAGAATAAGGGATGTTCTCACCTGTACAAGGGGAATACAACATTCAGAGCAGTGTACATATTGAAGGTAAGTGAGGAAAACTGCACTGTCTGTTTTAGACTAGATTTCTTTTATTTGCACTGTCACTGATCAATGATGTTGTGCATCTGGGAGAGAAAATAGAAACGTGTGCAGTCTGCTTTAGACTAGACTGCTTTCATTTGCGTTGTCTTTGATTTATTTTACTCATAATAAGGGAAAATAAATATGTGCTCACACACATATTGGACATTGGGGCAGTGAGAGTAGTGCCTCTGTTCTTGGTGTAAATGGAAGTTGGTGGTGGTTGTCCATTTTGCACATCCCCTGTTCACAGTTTTCAGGAACAAGTTATTGAGATGCAGCAAAAGTTGTTTGAGAAGATTTCCAGTTTGGGGATGTATAGATGTCCGTCAGTTTGGATATGATGATCTAATTTTTTCATCATATGATTGATCTCCAACGCCCAGTCATATGATGAGTTATTGAGTATAAACTGCTGGGATGAAAAAAATGTGTCTTTCAAGTCTGTGGCTGTGATGCCATCCCTAGAAAAGGTGCCTTACACTTTTTTGAGGGGCATTCTTTATGAAGAGATTTAAAAATAGTTTCTTTGGGATCTCTTGTTCACAAGTGACGGAATGGTTTTGTATGAAAGTGATCATTTAAATGATACTGAAAGATACTGAAATTATAGCTGCATTCTTGGACAAAGCTTTCAGATTACTGATCATTTGTCTCCATGTTCAACCAGTGATCAGATTGGAAGTATAGGTTTTAGAAATGAGGACTTCATGCCCATGTTTTAACAAGGAGCTCTGTAGTTGTGGACATCCTCTACCACTACTGCCTTTCTCATTTGGCTTGAGGAGAGTCAACAGAGGAGATTTTTGAGCATCTTGCAAGGATAAACAGAACCAAAGCACTACTAAAGGAAGAGTCAAGACTCTTGTAAAGCCAAATGTAAACACAGACGTTTAATAGTTCCGCGGCACACAGTGACAACACACAAGTACAAAATTCCAAGCATCTTGTAAGGATGCCACTGGGGCAGCTGCCATTGGATTTATTCCAAGCAGATTCCATTGGGATAAGGTCAAACAGTACATGCCAGAGTAATTACATCTTTTCACTGGCTTAGACACAACTCGGTATTTCCAAGTTAGACTGGAATATCTGATGGGAAAGGAAGTTTGGTTTCCCGAGTTTATTCTGCTGCCTTATGGCCCTTGTCTTGAGCAATAAGAGAGTTGACTAGTGTATAGTACTGTGTGCTTCATTTACTGCTACAATGGACTGGTCCTCTCCCCATCAAGACTTCAACGTCAGACACCTGCCTTTTATGCAACTTATGCCTTTTCTGTTGCATCATAAGATAGCCATTAAACAACCTGTACATTTGCTTATATTTGTCTGATATTGAGAATTAGCCAAGTCTGTAAGTCATATTCTTCCAGAGTCATCCTTATTTCATATTTATCAATCTGATCAAGCAGTCAGCCATCTGTAAATTGCATGTTCATGTTACTTTCCTTACTCTCATAGCCTTGCTTCTCTTAAGTCAAGCCCACCCAAGTCATCCACTCTCCTGCACCTGTCATGCAATCACTGGAGCAGAGCCCGGACCACCTGTCCCCTTACACATGTTAAAGCAATACTGATCTGATTTTGATGCTTGGCAACCTGACAACTATTATTAAAGTGCTTTAAAGAAAGTATGCTAATTTTGAACCCTGCTTGGAAGAGGTTAGGACACTAGTACCACCAGTGAATTATTTCATACAGGATGTGCATACAGGCATGCCTTTCTGTGGAGGATGGGGCATTAAAGTGACAAGTGTATTACATAGTGTTGAGGTTGGGTTTTGTTTGTTTGTGTCTTTCGGCTTTTCCCGGTTAGGGGTCGCCACAGCGGAACTCCGGTCCGCTAATGATTGGCAGTTGATTTTTACATATTGGCTTGCCAGGCCTGACGCACAACCTTCAACAAAGGTACGCCCATTCACGCATGTCTCCACGCAGAAGACGCTCTAGCTGAGAATCGAACCGGACAGCGTCTTACTGTGAGGCAACAATGCTACCGCAGCACCACACTGCATGTGTGCTGCTCAAGTAGGACATGAATAGTTTACTTTTGTCCAGACATGATTCGAACATCATATTTCAAAGATATTTTTATGTAGTAGTCCGACACATTTCCTTAGAGTCTTTTCATGCTTAGGAATATAAAAATATAAAATTATATTTTGTATAAGTATGTAATAATTTTTCTGTTAGTGCTGTCATTCTTTCAAGACAGTGACTACCTGAAAATTTCTCATGCAGGTATGACTACAGCAGTAATGTCTGGAAGGAATCACCTGCTGTCTAAAATATTCATTTAAGATTTATTGATCTAACAATTAGGACACTCCTTAATGGTTTCCTGGTTGGCTGCAACTTCTACACCAGTCAAAATTCTACACTTTTTCCCCTGCAAACTCCCTCATTCAGGGATGTCTATCCACTTGCACCAATGCACACTGTGACATGATATGCTGGTTGCCCAAGTAGATGTCTTCAGACCCCACCAGTTTGTTTTTACCACATTGTACTGATCTCTGATTCTGGCTTTCCTGAGAGTCATCACTTGTTTAGCTAGAGTTTCTTTTTGAAAATATAATGTCATGGTGAGTTTCACTGCAGTGTTTGTATTGTGTGAGCCGTTGATGTGCGTTTTGGGTGTTTTCCCCTTTTCTCCACTGTGGTGCGACCAAGGATTTGGTATATGTAGTTTAGGGGGTGTGGAGGTGGATCCGTCAAGATAAGTATGCAGGGGAGCTTGCCCCCTGCAAAACATGTTTTTTCTTCTGTTTTAATAATTTTTTTGACTCACCGTTTGCAGATTGTATTTTTCAATAAAAGGTGAGTCTAAGAAGTATGCTATGATGAGTAGCAAGTAAACTCTTTAGTATTGCTTATTGGAAAATTGGCATTTAGATTACCAGTCAGGATTCAGATTGGCATTACCTATATTGTCGTGGAGGGACCATGACAATGACAGCTGCCACAAGTGCAGTGCCAGAGGTTCAAACCAGCTGTCTGAAGGCAAACAAAGAAGAAAGCGGAAGCTTTTGATTCACTTTGTGACCATTAACATAGCTGTCATGAGTAGTTTATGCATGGATTCCCTAAGCATAGTGGTGAAGTTCCCCAAGTGTTTGTACTCAAAGTGAGCAATTTGGGATCTTACCCTCAGAGATAAGTATGAAGTTCAAACAGCCTCAGAATCCATGTAGGTGGAGAACTCAGTGTTGTCTAGCAAGGACTTGAACCCCAATTTGTCCTTTGCTTTTGTAGAAAATGAAGAAGCGTACTCTGTTTCCAGTCCTGGAGATGCTTCCTGTTGTTGTTCTTCTCTGTCCATGGATTATTGGCTTAAGCTTCAGGTCAGCTAACCTGATCCCAAGGTGCAGTCTCTTGAGTCAGTTTGTCATGGATGATTGATATTTGGGACAAAGGACTCTCCTTTTACACTGGCCACTCAGGCCCATTTTAACAAGCAATTTTAAGTTGCATGGTGTTCTTTCCGTCATTCTGTGCCAGGGCTTGTGTCTCAGGGATTAAATGACAAGCATATGTTTGATATCTGGTGAAAACATGAGTCATGGGTGCAAGATCCTCACCCTATGAGAGTTCATTCCAAAGCCTGCACTTAGGTTCTCTGGCATGCACCTGTCTTAGTTGTTGGGCAGGTAAGTTCCAGTTAACACACTTTTGGTCCCAGTCAGTTACAGCCTTGATTTTTTGAGGTACTTTGTGCAAGTTTAGATGTTCTTCGTGTTTTACTGTTGCAGTCATCACATTTGGGTTATCCCTGCTAGGGTAGCCCTCGGCCGGCCTGAATACCAGAGACTTAGTATTTCTGCGTCATTTGCTGTTGCTTGAGGACTGACGTCAGGTCATCAGTGGTATAAAGGAAGGCATCCGACACCATTACACCAGTCTTTCTTGCCGTGGAGCCCAAAGCAGAAGCAGTTCGCATGAGTGCCGGTCAGCCGCTACCTGTGTTACTTTTCCGAATTGAAGTAGAAGTCTTCGAAAGCTAAGTATCCCATTGGGGATCCTTTTTTCTTGCACTAACCAATGTCAGAAAAAGTTAATTGTCTCGCTTGTGGAAAACAAATACCACACTGGGACTTCCACTCTTACTGAATCACTTGTCTAGGTCCAGACCACGACGTCCCTTGTTGTCGCTTCTGTGCTTTAATTCCAGTACTGTTCATCGTCTGGCCTTTATTGTAGCCAGATATTTCCATTTACAGTCCTCGAATTCCGATATGGCTTCGGTAAGCCATCTGACAACAGATCTTCGAAAAAACATAAAGATAAAGACAGAGACAGACCGCACAGGACCAAACCTTCCGACGACGCTTCTGTTAAGCTGGTTGTCAGTCCTTCGGAACTCAGTGAGGCGCTTTCGCAGCCCCTGATGGCCGCTTCTGTGGATTCGCAGGCCCTACTGAGACACTTTCGGAGTCCGGTATGCCACAGAACTCTTCTTCGTCTAGGGATTCTGCAGTCGTCTCTACCTTGGATGAGTCTGGAGCCGCTGTGCAGGCACCGGTTTCCGAGGAAGTCCTTAGCAACACCGAATCCCAACATAAACCGACGCCTTCTTTCACGGCTTCCATTCTTTAGAAAACAACCGAGTTCCTTAGGCCCAGGGGTTGAACCACACCCAAGAAACCGACTACCCATTCTCAGGCGCCTGCTCCCTTGCCTTGGTCTCAAATGCTTAAAATGCCAGAAGACCCTATCATGATGATTAGGGGAAGCCAAGCCACTCCCTCAAAAAGAAAAAGAGATCTGTCTCCAGTAATTTTATCTGAACAAGAGTCAGATGAATCCAATGCATCTGACTATGAAGACATGCAGTCCCTGTCCACATATGAGGATTTTGTTGCAGAGGAATCCATTCCTTCAGCCTCTCCTCCAGAGGATTTTTTGTTTGGGGGAACCCTGCATACCTTAAGGAACATTTCCAATGGGAGAGTCAAGACTACCCACAGTCTAAAAAGAGACTCTGAGAGTTCCTGGACCTTCCACAACACAGGCCTTTGGCCATCGCCCCAGTCCTAGATGTGGCTGATGATGTCTTCCTTGAGTCCAGCTTGACTCCAGATGCCATCCCTCCTGCTTCCAGAAAACCAGACAGGTACTACAGAGTCCCTGACTCTCACAAATATCTTTTTAAAAATCCAACAGCTGACCCTGAGATCATTACTCAAGGGCCTAAAGGGATTAAAGCAACCTCCGCTAAGAATCCCACCCTCTCAGACAGGGATTCCCGAGCACTGGACAGATGGGCTAAGAAAGTATACACCTCAGCTACTCCTGCTATTAGGGCACAAAATTGTCAGTTCCATATGCTTAAGTATCAGCAACATACCGTGGAACTCCTTAAACAAAAAAATTCCCTCCTTTCCTGCATGGGCAGAATCTAAAGATTTACAGGACTTAATGCATTCTGCTGGTCAAGTAACTAAACACACTTTGCACTGTGGTTTTGACGCCCTAGAAGCTTCTTGCAGGGCAACAGTCACCGAATATGTCATTAGAAGACATGAATGGCTTAAGGAACAACCCCTGCCAGACCATGTCAAATCAAAATTGTTGGATGCACACTTGCACAAATAACATATCTTGTACTAAAGCAGAAAAGGTCTTAAAAAAGATGGAAGAAAAAGCAAAATCTATGCAGACTAATAAAGATTTCTTACAGGTCCAGCCCCCTATGTTCAGCAGGCATTATCCCTCCAAGCACTGGTCCTTTCCTGCTCCGAGTAGACAGGGCCAGTGTAGGCCAGGCCCTGTGGAAACAGACCCCCCCCCCATACAGTAGCCCCAGGGGTCACAGAGATTTAAGCAGTGGACTACCTCCACTTCAAAAACAGGAAGTTCTAAGCCACCCTCTTATGGTAAGAACTCACAATGACTCGCCCCCTCCCAACCTCGCCTCTGCCCACCTTCACATACCCCTAGGAAGAAAGCTGTCCTTTCACTCAAGCACCTGGGCTACCAATACAAAGGACCAGTGGGTTCTGAACATAGTGTCTCAGGGGTACAAATTCTCCTTCCACACCCTTCCAACCCCAAAAGGGTTCCCAGATCTACCACCAAATCAGTGGGCAGAGGCTCAAAAGCAAATCCATTCCCTGCTCTCCTTGGGGGCAGTAGAGCATGTTCCTGCAGAGCAGATAGGCCAAGGCTTCTACTCCAGACTTTTTCTGGTGCCCAGAAAAGAGGGCATCTGGCGCCCCATCCTCGATCTATCCATTCTAAACATCTTCCTGGTGATCCCAAAATTCAAAATGCTCACCCTCCAGCAGCTGCTACCCATGCTCTCCAAGGATGCTTGGCTAGCCACCCTAGACCTAAAAGAGCCCTACCTCCACATTCTATCAGGGAGTCCTGCAGAAAATATCTCCACTTCAGGCAGGATCTCAACACTTTCAGTTCTCTGCGCTTCCCTTTGGCTTGTGTACTGCTTCCAGAGTTTTCACAAAATGCCTGGCTCCGACCATTGCCTTTTGCAGACAAAGAAATATTCAAATTTACCCCCACTTACATGACTGCCTTATTCAGGCAAACAGCTCAAAGACCTGACCTTCGTAAAGGACCTACTAACCTCCCTAGGGTATACACAGTCAATGAAAATAAATCCAAACAGGTGCCCACCAAAAGGATAATCTTCCTGGGAGCAAGTCTGGACACAGCATCCCAGATGACATGTCTTACACCAGAGAAACAAATTTTCCTATCAGCTTACTTCTCTCAACTGGCCACCAGGCCCCAGCTTTCTGCAAGCCCTGCGGTTCATGGCCTCTTGCATTCTCCACATTCCATATGCCAGACTGCATATGAGGAAACTTCAGTGGTACCTAAAGAGCCTTTGGTGTCAACACTCTCAAGATCTGCAAACTCTTCTGCCTATTATTCCTTGCCTGAGGAAGGAATTTCTTTGGTGTGCAACAGTCTGCTCCCACAACAAGGGACTGCCCTTCTCCCCACACCCCGCCACCCAGACGCTCACCACAGATGCATCAGACTGTGCTTGGGGTGCACACCTGGACAGCAGGTGCATACAGGGCCAGTGGAACCCCCAGCAACTCCCCCTGCACATCAGTCAAAAAGAGATGATGGCTGTGCAACAGGCCTTGATAGCTTTCAAACTCCTTCTCTCTCTCTCTCCAGGGGTTCACCTGATCAAAACAGACACCACCACTGTGATGTGGTATATCAACAAGCAGGGAGGGACTCACTCCTAACCCGCTGTGCAGGCTGGCCATGACCCTTTGGTTCACAGCCTCTTCCATGCAAATACACCTGTTAGCGCAATACCTGCCAGGCTGTCTCAACTCCCTAGCTGACCAGTTAAGCAGAAAGCTGTTGGACCCCCACAAGTGGCAGCTCAACAGAAACACCTTCTTCCTAATAACTCAGAAATGGGGAACCCTGGAGGTAGACCTCTTTGCCTCCCACACCAACCATCAGCTCAGCAAATTCTGCACCAGGCAGCATCACTGCATGGCTTGGAAAGTGGATGCCCTGTTTTTCACCTGGGTAAACCTCTCGGTCTATGCCTTTCCTCCCCTACCTCTCATTCCCAGGGTACTGCTCAAAATAAGGTAGGAAAACCAAGGACCATTCTCATAGCTACAGACTGGCCCAGACAGCACTGGTACCCTTTGCTGCACAGCCTGTCCCCACTGCCTCTATGGAATCATCCTCAGATTCCAAACCTCCTAACCCAGAGGGAAAGGGAATTTGTGCACCCCCAATTGCAGACACTCAATTTGGCAGCTTGGCTTATACCCTGACCAATCTGCCATCCTCAGTAAACAGATTCTGGATGTTATCCACGAGGCCAGACGCCCTAGCACCAGAAAGTCTTATGCAGATAAATGGAAAAGGTTCTGGACCTGGATCCAGGCTAAGGGGGCCAGTATGTCACAGCCCTCCATCCCTCTCATCCTGGATTACTTAGGTGACCTACTACACAGTGGTCTCTCTTTCTCTTCTATAAAAATTCATGCCTCTGCTATTTCTGCCCATTTTCCCAATGAGCAGCCTCTTTTTTCACACCCTCTGATTAAACAGTTCCTCAGAGGGGCTAGCAACTTGAGGCCCCCCAGAAGGGCACCAACACCAGCTTGGGACTTTAACTTTGTCTTGGAAAAGCTCACCCTGCCCCCTTTCAAACCAGCTTTTTCTGCAGAGCTAAAATTTCTCTCCTGGAAGATGGACTTCCTCCTGGCCATCACTTCAGCCAGAAGAGTCTCTGACCTGCAAGCACTCATGGTTGTAGAACCCTTCATTATCTTCCATGCAGACCGGGTATCCCTCAGAACTAACCCATCCTTCATGCCCAAGGTGGTATCTAGTGTGGCTCTCAACCAGTCCATCCACATACCCACCTTCTTTCCTAACCCCCAAAACAAGGAGGAAAGGATTCTGCACTCTCTAGATGTGCACAGACAGCTCAGATACTATCTGGACAGGACTAAACCCTTCAAGAAAGTCTGATCAATTGCTGGTTAGTTTTGCTTCAGGGGCAGAAGGCAAAGCCATCTCCAAGCAAATCATTTCCAAATGGATAGCACACTGCATCCATTTCTGCTACAAACAGCATGGCAATCCTCCCCTCAAGGGGGTCAGGACGCACTCCACCAGAGCAACTTCCACCTCTGCAGCTTTCCTCAGAGGAGTCCCCACCAGGGACATCCTGGAGGCTGCCACCTAGATATCTGTTCACACTTCTACCAAGCATTACCACCTGCCTCTCTTCTCCAAATCCAGGTGAGGGTTTGCCTCTGCAGTCTTGCAGGGCATGCTAGCCAGCCCCTAGCTTCCTGGACTGCCGCCACCCATTTCCTCAGCTTTGGTAATCTACCCAAATATGATGACTGCAACAGTGAAACACGAAGAACATAGTACAGTTGTGTACACTTACCATAAATGTAGATGTTCGAGTGTATTCACTGTTGCAGTCCTGGTTTCCCTCCCTCCATCCCCCTTTCTTTTTTTCTTCCTTTTTTTCTTTGTTGTTCTCCTTTCCTTATAAGGTACATATTGGTATTTATTTTCCACTGGTGGGGTTCTACCACCAGAGCCTGGCCTCCTACTTTGGGGGCTCCTGACAGATTAGGGCAAGAAAAACTAATTTAATGGCGTCGGATGCCTTCCTTTATACCACTGACGACCTGACGTCAGTCCTCAAGCGACAGCAACTGATGCAGAAATACGAAGTCTCTGGTATTCAGGCCGGCCGAAGGCTAACCTGGCAGGGATTACCCAAATGTGATAACTGCAACAATGAATACACTCGAACATCTATTTATAGTAAGTGTACACAACTGTACTTTCTGTGACTGGTAATGGGCATGATACCCCCTCCCTCTGCAGCTGCTGCTGTGAATCTGTAGATTCTTGGACAACTAACTGTGATATAGAGGTGGACGAGTCAACTTCCATCAGCCTGTCCAACAGATGACCCAGTCCTTTGGGGAATTCCTCAGGTTTTGAGCAACAGTTTAGACTGACTTTCAGTATATATTCCTCCCACCTAGAAGTTCCTGATAAAATTTCTGAGAAAGAAGTCTGAGAACCTCCAAGTTCTCCATCCTGTAAAGCCACCCATTTAAGGTGCCGTTATTGCAGCCTAGAAGCACCATCAGTTTATTTCTTTACCCCCTTCCTCCCTAGAGAAGGCAAATGCCTTTTTACAAGCCCTGCACCTGAGTAGGTAGAGCAGTTTTCTAAACATCCCAGTGCTGATACCTGTGTGAGCTTTTCAAGACAGTCCCGTGTACTTAAGTAGTTTGGCCGAGTAGTTTACTCTTCTGCCAGTTTGATGTTTAGCTTCCTCAGCTGTTTATGTCACCTGTCACCATTCATATACAGCTTTGTAATGAAGGCTGTGGTAAAGCTTTTAAGACCTCTTAGAGTGTGGTCTTAAAGAAAACCTGTTTGAGACTGCCAGTGTTTTTTGCATTGGGATACTACATGTCCTGCTGTGTTTTGATTGTGCTGAAGCTTTTGCTAGAGCCACCGGCCCATGTTTGCATAATATAGCATCGCTGAGGTTCTCCTCCCTTAAGAAGGATCTCAGGAACAAGATCCTTGATTCCCCATTTCTTAGGGATACTACAGTTTGGCTGATTTGACTTGGACTGCCTGATGACCGGCTGTGGAGGAAACAGGTTTTCTTTTTTCGGGTTGTCTTTATGGACAACCCTCCCTCTTCCTCCATAGTTTCCCTTTTTAGGCTTCCTTTTTGCCTGTGGCTTGCCTTTAAGCATCACATGGTATTTACCTTTAACAGTGCTGGCTGTGTCATCCAAATGGAGTATCATTCCAACAGCTCTACCTTAATCTCCTGAGCCATGTATGAGACCACTTCTCAATTTTACAAGTTGTACTTCTCAGGGAGCAATTTTACAAGTTCTTGCCAGCCTGGAGAGCTTTCACAATGGATCAGTACTTTATAGTTATGGTCTCTTGTCTTGAACATGATCTGGACCACAGTGGTCTACTGAAGGACCTCCACTGAAAGAGAAGTTCATTTCAGCAGTACTCTTAGTCATGCACTGACTGTACTTCTCAGAGTGGCAGGCTGTCCCATTACTGTGAACAGAAAATGAGTTTTACATGTTCTTTTGTATCACTGTTGCAGTATTCTTTACCAGTGGAGTTCCCTGCCTAGGGTAGCCCAGCTTCCAGCCTGTATACCAAAGCCTTATGGTTGTATAGACGTACATCCCATGTATGCTCCCTGCTCAAGGTGTAGGGCATGAAGGTGACATATGAATGTACATACCGCAGAACTTTTTTGCTGCTAGTCCAAACACTATCATTGATCATCAGTCTGAGAACTCCTCCTCCTGTGCTGGTTGCCAAACCATGTTTCAGATAAGTGCCCCATTGGATTTCTTCTTATCTTTTTCAGTTTCTTTCAGTTTTGAGAGTTTACATGTCGTCCAGAAAGGGAAAATGTCCGAATGGGAAGCACATTCCCCATAAGGATCGTCACAGTGTCTCTTCTATTTGGGTCTTCTCACAACCATACACAGTGTTCTAGCATCTGTCCCTAAGACCCTACGTAGTCGTCTCTCTTCCTTGTCCATTTACTTGGAGAACCACCATCTTTAGTTTTTGGTGCAAGATGCTATGGAGAATCTTCCCATTCCTAAGGTCAGCTGCCTGCCAAGAAACTCAAGTCTGACTCTGCTGCTCTCCTGCCTTTCCTGGATGTCTCTCTCAAGGCTGGCGAAAGCCCACAGGATTGCCAAGTTATTGCCTAATTCCTCTGCTGCGACCGTGTCGGAGGCTGGCAGGGATCTGACTTCTCACACATCCTCAGACACTGTGCAGATGTCCGCTTTGGATGTTAAGGGTGAACTTTGGCCGATTATTTCAGAGGGTCCAAGAGAGATACTAAAGTTACTTGTTGGGGAGGAGAGTCCTACTACGGTGGTTGAGTATAGGCAATGGTCTGAAACTCCTAAGGTATATCAGTCAGATATCCTTCAAAAGAAAAAGCAAAAAAACAAGCTTGTTTCCCTTGCACCTAAACATCCACAGCACGAATAGTAGGGTTTTACCCAGGGGTCATTTAATATACTGGTGGCCTTAAAGGCTCCCCAAGGAGTTTCTGTGCCTGCTCCCCTTGGTCTTCTACCCCACTCAAGAGGCCCAGAGAGCAGGGCTTCTCTGAAGAAGAATTGAATTCTGGGGAAGAATGTTTGGTATATTCCTCTCAGATCCCATCTCCTTTGGATTATGTTTCTGAGGAGGCAGATTTTATTAGCCCAGACACTCCCTTGGAAAAACACTTCTTTGGGGATACTGTTTCTTTTATGATGAGATATTTTAAATGGGACTCTTCTCAGGTTTCTGATATTCATAAGAGTTATTATGATCTCCTACAGATGGAGTCCCCTAAGCTCTGTACTGTACCTTCTGGATACCTTTTCAGCAGCCTCTGTAGCCTCAGATTCTCAATCTCCAGTCCCTAAGAAACGCAATTGATTTTACAAGGTGCCTGATGAGTGTAAGTTCCTCTAAAAATGCCCTTCTGCTGACCCTTCTTTCTCTTCCAACAAACCCTGTAAACTTTTGCCTTCTACTAAACCACTTACGTCAGACAAGGACAGTAGAGCTATGGAACAGCTGACCAAGAAGGTTTATACTGCTGGCACTTTGGCCTTTCAGGCTATTAATTTACCACAACCATATGACCAGGTATGTTTTAGTCTAGGAAGCCTGAGAAAGAAGGGCTGTCTCAGACCTCCCTGATTCTGAAGGGACTACTTCTCAGAAACCTCTCTTCAAGACAGTCCAGGTTCTGTCTGACTGTTTTCTTCCCCTTTTCCTGAGTCAAGGTCCCGTATCCCTTTGTCTTTCTGTGTCATTTCCCAGTTGGTTAAGGGTTACTCAAGACTCTTGGGTTCTGTCCATTATCCATCAGGGATACTTCATGGTATACAAATCCCTCCCTTCTTTTCTGAGCATCCCTTAACCTCCTCTGGAACAGCTTCCTTTCTTCCCAGAACTGCTTCAGGGCCTTTTGGCACAAGGCACCATCCAAGCTGTGCTCCCTTCCCAGTAGGGGAAGGGATTTTATTCCAGAATTATGTCCTCCTATTCCTGTGTTGCAGTATTCTTGGTGTGGGATTACCTACCTTCAGGCGACTCGTACTTTGGGTCCTATACAAAAGCTTCAGCTTGGCTATTGCAGCTGCGTGGGACGTCAAACGTAGGGCCATAAACCAGGGACCTTAAGTGTGACGTCTGCACACACAATCCTCAGAACCTTTCAGCTGCAGATGACTTTGCATCGTACAATCGCTCTCCAGACATTGGATCGACTGTAGATAAGTAACCCATTGGGTTTTTGCATTTCTAATTTTTTTTACCAGCCTTTCGCATTGCTTAAGCTTGGTTGTTGTAGCTTTCAGCTGATGTCAGGGGAAAAAGGGAAAGTGCCAATGCGGGCGCCAAATTCCCCATAAGGACGCGCATGACAAATGCGTTTTCTGCTTAGGCTGGGAACACGACCATAACGCCTGCCCTGTTTGTAAATCTTTTGTGACTAAGACCTTATGTAGTCGACTGGCAGCTTTAAACCTTTACTTAGAAAACCAATGCCTCAAACGGCTGGCTCTCAGGATGGATCCCGCTTCAGAGGCCACCCAAGAACCTCTGCGTAAGAAGGCCAAGATGCCTAGGCCTTCATTGCCTGCCGCACCCGGATGCCCCAACTTCCGATGTAGGAGTTGAGCGCTCGGCGGATCCGTCGACTCCATCGACCTTCCTCGCAGAGGCCGATGCACAGCCATGGAGCTTTCTCAGACACCAATGCCTATCGATGTCGAGGGGGGAACCAGATTTGGTGGTTCCTTCGACCAGGATCCAGACCTCTGATACAGCCTCTGCCAAACCCAGCTCTAGACCGACTCCAACCAAAAAGAAGTAGAAAACAAAACACATTACACCTGCTTCTGAATGCCCTCCAGACTGGGAGGCCTTCACCTCTTCTCTTATGCACATTTATGGCTCTTAGGCCTTCTGCCTCACCCCAACTACGTTGCCTTTGCTAAGCCCTAGACCTCCCTCTGCTTCTTCCATTCCCATGGCTCCCCTCCTTGAGGAAGAAGAACATTAATCTTTTAGAGTATTTACCAGAGTAGTTCCTTCCTCTCGCCTATCAAGATTTAACCCAGGGCTCAACTTGGCCCATCTTCGATTGCACGCGTTTTCCACAAAAATATGATACGTTTCTTCAGCATTCGTGATGTATTCTTTCTTTGTAAATATAACCACACGTAACTTTTTTTCTTCTTTCCAGATAATATAGTTCTACTAGACTGGCTCGCTACCTATGCCTTTCAACTGATCATTATTTTGCGAAATATTCTTTACTTTTGTTTCGTATTTTTTGCCTTTTAGGCAGTTGTACCCTGCGAAAAAACCCCCAGAAAAATGGCAAATATCCTGAGATTTTAGGACACAAATATCGCCTAAGCTTTATCTAAAAGTTGTATAACACAACTATTTTGTATGCAAAACCCCAGAATATTGCATGAAATAGCACATCAGCTCAAATGCTAAGGTTATATTTTGGTAGAAAGTGAAGCTCAGTACTTTGCATCAGTTATGGGTATGTTTTGTTCTGCAAAATTCGCTTTCCAGCAAAATGTGCCTCTTTGAACATTTGAAAAGCTGGCAACACTAGTCCAATATAGATGTATATTTTGGTAAATCTCCAAAGATTACAGTAATGCCAGGGGTTAGCATTTTATACTTCTCATTCTTGAGGTAATGCTTGTTGATGCGCTGTTGTTCGATTATCTTTTTATGTGAATTATAGTAATATATAAAAATTGTACCTGATTCTGGGCCTTTGTCACCCCATTATTTTTCGCTTTATCCAGAATTCATGAGTACAGAATTTGAGAGTTATGTCTTCACATGTCTGTACTGTTACAGTACAGTTTAGCTGCTGGTCTGTAAACCTACATGCTTGAGGCATGTGTTTTGCAAGCTACATGAAAATGTACAGAAAATGGTAATGCAGTCAGTGAATTTAATGTATGTATTTGACTGTCTTTCACTTCATCTAAAAATTTATTGTTTTAAGTAGGAGAGAGGTTGCTAGCCTAGAGTGATTGACCCTGTCAATAAAGGATATACAAAAGTATAAGTAAAATAAATAAAAAATATTATCTAATAGCTGACATTCTCAGAAAGTGAAATAAATATGACACAGTGGCAAACACTTAAAAATGGACAAGCATTTAGAATGCTGTGGTAGAGTATGTGATAAACATGCCAGAGATATAGCTGTAGTCATGCCCAGTCCATACACAGATATCAACACTGACGTTGGATCAAAACTGATGGTCTATAAGTGTCACAGGGGATTTATTACACAGCAGGTGCATTAGTGTTGTAGGCAAAAGGTCTTGTATCTGTTGAATGCAATAGTGTCAAGTAAATCTGTGCAAATAATGCTGTCATAATATTAAAGTTTATTCCTTATAAAAAATTCTAAGACATAAATACAAGAATAAGACAGGCATTTAGAGAACTGGCGTGGAAGAACTGTGTGTGAGTGGGGGGCAGACAGTGATGAAGGAACTAATACTGGCTGCCATTCATTTACTGTGTTTCAGTTAAATTGAGCAGTCAGAAGCAGTTATTGAGAAAAAAAGACTGTTTTCAACTTCTACTTCAAAACGTTTCCTATGATGTAGGCAGATGCATTCAAAACCACAGTGGGGGTTTAAGTGCACCCACTTAAAGCTCTAAGATTGCTACATCTTGGGTGGGAGAGTGCCCCCATGACAGTAGATTCGGTAGAGCAGTGTGACAGATGTTCATCAGTAGTGTCATCTGTTGACAAAGACTGCTTTCACTGAATTACTTACATTAAAGCAAGATTCATTGAATCATAGTTTAAAAGGTGACAGACCAACAGCATCTACAGTGTCATATAATGTTGCAGAAATGAAGTAATTCTCTTTGAAGTAATAAAGTAGGAGTGTGTAACAAGAAGAGTAAGCATTACATTTATTTGGGTAATTATTTTGTGAAGTGCACTAGTTCACAGTTTGGTTTACCTTCTCTGCGGATTCTGGATGTCCACCCTGTGTCTGCATGAGTGTTTACTAGAAGCTCCATTTAGTTCTGATATAACAAATATTTGCAATTGGGCAAATCAGTGATCCTCTGAAAATGACCGTAGGTGTGCGTGATGTCTTAGTATGTGTGCATCCTGCAATGGACTGACATTGTGAGCAAAAGTAGTTCTTTGCCATGCACCCATTAAATGTTGTGATAGTCTCTGTCTTAGAAAAGGATAAAACTGGTATCCAAACAAGGAATGAATGCATTTTGTAATTTTGGTAACAATGTGAAAGTAAATGCTTTGTACTCACTGAGGTTATTGAACATATTGTAGGTTATGTTGGTCGAGAAATGTCCCAATTTAAGCAGCTGAAAAGATGGTAGTAATTACAGGATTGGTAAACGTACATAATTTGATGCAAATAAAAAATAAAGTATACATTTATGAAACTAAGGAGTGGCAACGAAAGAACAAATCTTTCATAGAAGATGTACAAGTATCCAACCTGAAGGATCTTGGCATAACTCAGGAATAAGTGCATAAAAGACTTCTGCAAGTGTCCATTTATCATTGCATATCGAAAGGTAAGCAAATGCTTGAGCATACTAGCTTATGTATTCACAATCTAGTAAAAGAAGACGAGGAATATAACAGTGATACTTTTTGGTCGTTTTCATTTCAGCAGAAAAAAACTTTATCCATGTTTACTGTTAAATTTGGGTGTGGGGACGAGGGTACAGAGAAGAAGACTACCATGAGAGAAAGGCTGTTAAGATGGGACAGCAGGTGAAAGTGTGGGTGATGTCTGTTCTCGTGTATTTATTCAAATGCTTAGAATGACACTACAGCTGGAGGACTGAAGAAATGGTAAAGCAAAGAGGCAGCAGAAAATTAACAGCAATGAAACCAGAAGTCATGGGAGGGTTGGCCTAATGGTTAAGGTGTTTGCCTTACAAACACAAGGTGCAGGGTTTGAGTTTCACAAGGGATAATTGGCTAGGCTTAAAATGGCTCGCAAGGGCAGTTAGCTTAGTACTAATCTATGAACCTACCTACTCTTCCTCGGATAAATCCATTTCTTATGCATCCCAGATTGCTTCTCCCAAGGAATATTATTCTCCTGATGAGGATTCTGTGGAAGGGGATTCTCCACCTGAAGACATTACATTTGGTGAAACCATCACAAAAATGAAAGACTATTTCAAATGGGATACTTCCCAGATGACAGAAACCCAAAAAAGATACTTTGAACTGCTGCAATTGGAGTCCCCCTACCCTAAAGCTGTACCCCCTGTTCTTCCTGCATACTTGGATGGCTTTATTGCAGTCTCTAGAACACCTGACTCACAGCCTCCTGCACCTAAGCGCCCTGACCGCTTCTACAAGGTGCCAGAGGAACAAAAATTCCTCATAAAGCCACCCTTAGCAGACTCAGCAGTGATTGCCACTGCCCCTGATAAACAGTCTAGGTTGTTATCTTCTGCCTCTCTATTGCCCACGGATAAAGATAGCAAATCCATGGATAGGATAGGCAAGAAGGTGTACACGTCCTCCACTTTGGCCTTCAGAGCCATTAACTGTCAAACACACATGACCAAGTATGCACTGGACTTAGTATCCCAAGCCACCTCTATGCTGGCTTCAATTCCTGACAGTTCCTTTAAAACAGATATCTCCTCCAAATTGTCCTTAGCACTACAAGTGGCTAGACACTCCATAAGATGCAGCTACAGTGCTGCAGAAGCTTCTGCTTGCTCTGCAGCATCAGCATCTGTCCTTTGGAGATATTCCTGGCTTAGACTACAGAATCTGCCAGAGGACTTCCAAGTCCAAAATCTTGGACGCCCTCCTGGATAACAACTTCCTCTTTGGAAAGCAATCTGCAGACCTATTTAAGAATTGTTTGTGTCTTTCGGCTTTTCCCGGTGAGGGGTCGCCATAGCGGAACTCCTGTCCGCTAATGATTGGCAGTAGATTTTTACGTGCTGGCTTGCCGGGCCTAATGCACAACCTTCAACAAAGGAACGCCCATTCACGCATGTCGACACACAGAAGACGCTCTAACTGAGAATCGAACGGGCAACGTCTAACTGTGAGGCGACAACGCTACTGCAGCACCACCACCGCAGACCTATTTAAGAATCTGCACGAAAAAAGCAAAGAATTACAGGATAGTAAACATCTCCTGGTATCCCCTATACCCAAATTTTATAGGAACTACCCGGCTAAGACTACCTTTGCTAGGCGTAACCCGCATTCTGCTGCCTCCTCCTCCAGACCCAGAAGAGAAACTAGAAGACATTCCTCATCCAGCCCCACTGGCCCACCTCCTCAGCCTAGACAACCCTTTCAGGACAGGGGAGGTCCTAATAATGCATGGCTGCCTTGCCCATCGGCCCCTCTCAACTCGCCTTATCCACTGTCTCCCCTTCTGGCAAAAAAATCAATGCAGACCAATGGGTATTAACCATTATTCAAAAAGGATACTTTCTGTCCTGGAAACATATTCCCCCCCCTGGAAGGGCATTCCATTTCCCCCAAAAAAACAATGCCTTCTCCTTCCACAAATTCTGTCAGACCTGCAACAACAAGGCACAATAGAGCCTGTTCCCACAGGACAAGAAGGAAAGGGATTCTTCTCCCGTCTTTTCCTGGTCCCTCGAAAGGACGGTCCCTGGAGACCCATTTTGGATCTCTCCTTCCTAAACCTTTACTTGCAGGTACCCTCCTTCAAAATGCTGTCACTTCCCACTCTCTTATCCCTCATACCCTCAAATGCTTTCATGGTCACCTTGGACCTAAAAGATGCTTACCTACACATTCCCATCAGGGCCTCACACAGACGTTTCCTGCATTTCTCTGGCCCATCCTCGCACTTCCAATTTACGGCCTTGCCCTTTGGTTTATGCCCTGCCGCAAGAGTGTTTACAAAGTGCCTAGCTCCAGTCATTGCCTTCTGCAGGATCCAAGATATCCAGATTTACCCATATCTGGATGACATCCATATCCTAGCACAGTCCGAAGATTTCCTCTTAAGACATCTACACTTCACTATGTCCCTTCTATATGTGTCAGCTTATAAAAGGTGGGCTTTCCTATTCATCAGTGAAAGTGCACCTCTCTGCATTATCAGCCTGCTTACCTCTAGAACCTTCCTTGTTAGCCAGGCTATATGTGAAACTTTTCCTTAAAGGGGTCTTACACATCAGACCACTTAAGAAGCCTATCCCTCCTCCATGGGACCTGAACTTCATCCTCATCCAGCTCCCCTTCGAGCCGGCTAATACAGCCGCTCTACAGTTTTGTATTTGGAAAACAGTTCTGTTAGTGGCTATTACCTCTGTCAGAAGGGTTTCCGAGCTACAAGCCTTAATGGCATGCACTCCTTACACCGTTTTTCATAGGGACAAGGTCACACTGAGAACCAACCCCTCCTTCATGCCCAAGGTAGTCAATGACTTATCTCTAAATCAATCCATTCACCTTCCCAATTTTTTCCCCTCTCCCACTAACCAAGGAGAGAGGATACTCCACTCCCTAGATGTCCACAGGCAACTGAGATTTTACCTGGACAAGACTAAAGACATTAGGAAATCCAAACAACTCTTTGTATCTTTCCACCCCATGGCATTGGGCAAGGCAGTCAACCAAACAGACCATTGCATCCTGGATTAGAAAGGCAATCTTTTCTGCTACTCACCACAGAAAACCCCCTCCAGTTGTGGTTAAGGCACACTCCACAAGAGCAGTGGCCACTTCCAAGGCCTTCCAAAAGGCATGGACACAGCTTCCATTATGGAAGCAGCTACATGAAAAACTGTCCACACTTTCACTAAACATTACAAATTGGACCAAATCTCCAAAGCACGCGCAGGATTTGCCAGGGCAATCCTGCAAGGCTTTGTGGAATCATCTTCTGCGTCTGCCACCCTTTCATCAAACTAACTGTGGTACTCTCCCACATCAAGAATACTGCAACATAAGAATAGAAGGACATAGAATAGTTGTGTAAAATTTTACCATAACCATAGATGTCCTTCTCTTCCATGTTGCAGTATTCCTTCCCACCCACCATTCACCCTTACAGACTCTACCAGTCTAACAGCTCCCTGATGCCTCTGTCCATTACAGAAGGAGACCCAGGGCCTTGTACATCACCTGTGGCAGCCTATCCTGCTGGGCCATTTACTTTGCCTGCTCAGCTTCAAGTTCTGAGCATTGTGCATGCAGACATCACACTTAGTCCCTGGCTTATGGCCCTACGTGTGACATCCCTCGCAGCTGCAACAGCCAGGCTGAAGCTTTTGTATAGGAGCCGACGTACAAGTCGCCTGAAGGCAGGAAATCCCACACCAAGAATACTGCAACATGGAAGAGAAGGACATCTATGGTTATGGTAAGATTTTACACAACTATTCTTTTCTGATTCCTGGGAAGGAAGGCACCTGGAGGACCATTCTGCACCTTTCTCAGCCAAACACCTTTCTGAAGGACCCTTCCTTTCAGATGTTATCCCTTCAGTCCCTGTTTCCTCTTCTTCTTCTGAAGGCTTTCTTGGTCTTTCTAGATCTCAAGGATGATTATCTTCACATCCCAATTCATCCCCTTTTCAAGACGTTTTTGGATTTCTCTGTTTCTTCCTTACGTTTTCAGTTCTCTCCTTTACCCTTTGGACTTTCTGCAAGCCCCTAGGGTATTCACTAAATGCCTTGCCCCTGTGATTACTTTTTGTAGGATGAGAGGGGTTCAAATCTTTCCTTATCTTGACAACCTGCTCATTCAGGCTTTCTCCCCTGAGACCTTGCTTCAGCACCTCCGTAATACTGTTTATCTCTCACAAAGCCTGGGGTTTACAATCAACTACCAGAAGTCAGTCCTGGGTCCTTCCCAGGATCATATGTTTCTCGGTTGCAGGCTCAGACCATCTCTCTGCTTGTTTTCCTGCCCCCTCCCAAGGCTCTTTCTTTAATCACCTTTCTTCAATCTCTTCTCCCTCTGGTATTAGTTTTAACCAGGGAATTTCTCAGGGTGCTAGGATTCATGGGCTCCACCATTCCTTTGCTACCTCAAGCCAGGCTTCATATGAGAAAACTACAATTATTCCTAAAGTCAGTATAGCTCCAACACTGTCATCTACTGGATTTTCTAGTCTATCTTCTTCAATGCCTCAAGCTTGAGCTTCTGTGGTGGATTCATCAGCTGTCTTTCCACCTTGGATTTTCTTTTCAGCCCACAGTATTTTCTCAGGAACTTTGCTCGGATGCCACAGACAGAGGGTGGGGAGCCTGTTTTGATTCACTCAAGGTCCAGGTTCTCAGGTCTTTTCATCAGAGGTCAGACCACATCACCATCAAGGAGGTGAGAGCTCTCCTTTTCACCCTTCAGGCATTTCATTCCCTGTTTCTTCCAGGGCCTGTCAAAATCTTAACAGACAATACCACATTGATGAGGTATATCAACAAGCAAGGAGGGCACAGTCCTACCTTATTTGCAGGCAGCTCTTCAAGTTTGGGATCTAGATGTCCAGTATCAAGTGACTCTTCAGGCTGTATACACCCCTTCAGAGCAGAATATAGTGGCAGACTCTTTGAGCAGGTCCAAAATACAGGCTTACAAATGGATGCTTCACAGAGATGTGTTTCTGGACATTGTCTGTCAGTGGGGTACTCCTCAGGTAGATTGTTTTGCCTCCCCTTTGAATGGACAGCTTCCTGTTTTTTGCACCAGAGTCTCAAGTCCTGTGGCTTGGAAAGCGGATGCCCTGTCTTTTTCTTGGAAGGGGATGTTTCTGTATATCTTCCCTCCCCTTCTTCTGATTCCGAGAGACCTGCTCAAAATAGAGCACAACTCCCCCAAAATCTAACTGGTGACTCCCTTTTGGCCCAGACAACATTGGATGTTCATAGTGTTTCACTGCTGCAGTCATTACACTTGGGTTATCCTGCCATCAGGCGAGCCCGCAGTCGGCCTGAGTTCGAAAGTCTTGGTCCGGCGTCGGTTGCTGTCGCTTCTTCCCTGACATCAGTGCGCCAGGGGTATATAAGAAGCAGCCGACGCCATTTTCTCCAGTCTTTCTTGCCGCGCGGTGCCCGACGCAAAAGCAGTTCGCAAGTGCCGGTCGGCCAACTCCTGAGATTTCAAATTCGATTTCAGAACCGAAGTCTTCAATAAAGCTAAGTACCCCGTTGGGGAAACTTTTTCTTGCCTCAGACCGATGTCAGTAAAAGTTAATAATTGTATTTCTTGTGGGAAGCAAATACCTCATATGGATCTTCATTCTTACTGTATTCCATGCATAGGCCCAGATCACGACGTCACTAGTTGTCGGTTTTGTGCTAGATTTAACAAACACACTATAAAACATCGGTTTGATTTTGCTCGCCATTACTTTGGCCGAAGGTTTAATTATACAATGCCGTCGAAACAACCGATGAACGGAATGCACAAAAAACGCAAAGATAAAGATAAGGAAAGGCATCCGAGGCCCAGAACTGACGACGAAGCCTCTTCTAGGCCAGTCGCTGGCTCGCCAGTTTTCAGTGAGGTGCTTTCGCAGCCCCTGACACCCGCTACCTCAGAACCACAGGCTGCGACCGACTCCCACGTGGAGGTGCATAGGCCTCTGGATACTCAAGGCGTTGGGCCAACAGAGATTAACCCTTCAGATGGGTCCGGAGCCGCTGAGCAGGCATCGGCTTCTGAGGGTATTTTCAGGCCTACTCATCTTACTATTGCAACTACAGCCAAGACTAAGCCTACATTAAAGACAAAGAAGCAAGTACAGCATTCACCTGGACAGGCCTCCATGCCTAAAAAACAGATGCTCAAGATGGCCGAATACTTGATAACTTTGATCAGATTCCCATCCCCCTCCTGATAAAAGGCCTAGGCAGGATACAGACTATGATTCCTCTGACCAGGTTTCAATATATTCTGATTCCTCTTCAGACCAGGGATATTCTTTACCCCCCCCCCCCCATGAGGATTCCGATGCTGAAGAATCAATTCCTTCAGCCTCTCCGCCTGAGGATTACTCTTTTGGGGAAACTTTACATACCATGAGGGAGCATTTCTATTGGGAGGGCCAGGATTACTCAGAATCCAAGAAGAGGCTCAGAGACTTTCTTTTACTGCCTCAGCACAGGCCCCTTGCTATTCCGCCAGTGTTGGACATTGTGGATGATGTGTTCTCTGAATCTAGTTTAAATCCCGATTCTTTACCCCCAGCTCCAGTCAAGCCAGACAGGTACTACAGAGTCCCTGACTCTCGCAAATTTCTTTATAGAAACCCTGTTGCTGACCCAGAAACTATTTCCCAGGGTCCCAAAGGGGTCAAAGCTTCCACGGCTAAAAATCCAGGTCCCTCTGATAGGGACTCTAGAGCATTAGACAGATGGGGAAAGAAAGTTTACACATCTGCAACTTTAGCAGTGAGGGCTCTAAATTGCCAGTTTCACATGCTTAAATATCAACAATACTTACTGTCTCAATTAAAACAGAAAATGAGTACAAATGCAGAACAACCTGATTATAAGGAAATGCAGGATTTATTGCATGCAGCTGAACAAGTGGGAAAACATACTTTGCAATGTGGTTTTGATTAATTAGAAGCTTCTTGTAGAGCAGCAGTTACAGGATCTGTGATTCGAAGGCATGCTTGGTTAAAAGAACAAAGTTTACCAGATCATGTTAAGGCAAAATTATTGGTTGCTCCTTTGCAGCAAGATAATTTATTTGGCATTAAGGCAGAAGAGGTATTAAAGAAAATGGAGGATAAGGCAAAATCTATGCAAACAGTGAAGGATTTCTTACAGGTACAGCCACCACGATTTAGCAGAAATTGGCCTACAAAGAATTGGTCCTTTCCAGTGTCAGACAGGCTACAAAGAGGTAGATACAGACGCCAAAGAGGCAGATCTCAGCCACAAGGCTCTTACAGACCACGCCAGTGGGGTGCTACAAACCCAAAAGGAGGTGAGGACAAGTCACAACCTTACAGGAAACAGTCCCAATGACTTCCCCCTTCCAATGCCAAACTCTCCACTATTGGCAGCTCCCTTAGGGGGGAAACTAGCACTTTTTTCTCAAAACTGGCAAGCAATCACCCAAGACAAATGGGTGCTGAATATTGTGTCTCAAGGTTACAGGTTCCACTTTCATACTTTACCAAGGCTAAAAGGAATGCCAGACCTGCCACAAAATCAATGGGCAGAGGCACAAAACCAAATTACAGCTCTCATGGACATGAGAGCTCTTCAAAAAGTACCACAGCAGGAAAAAGGACAAGGATTTTACTCAAGACTCTTCCTGGTACCCAGAAAGGACAAAGCTTGGAGAACCATTCTGGACCTTTCCAGTCTAAATACTTACCTGGATGTTCCGAAATTCAAAATGCTGACACTACAACAGCTCCTTCCCGTGTTGGGCAAGAAAGCTTAGCTTGTTACTTTGGACCTCAAAGAGGCATACCTGCATGTCCCTATCAGACAAAATTGCAGAAGATACCTCAGATTCATAGCTGGTTCAATGCACTACCAATACTCTGCACTGCCCTTTGGCTTATCTACTGCGCCCAGGGTCTTTACCAAGTGCCTGGCACCAGTAATTGCATTTTGCAGACAAAAAGGAATTCAAATATATCCATATCTGGACGACTGCCTGATTCAAGCAGAGAGCAAGGACATTCTTCTACAGCATCTGGCGTACGTAAAAAGATTGTTAAGTTGCCTGGGGTACACTGTAAACGAAAAGAAATCAAAACTAGTGCCCTCACAAGAGATAATATTCCTGGGTGCTAGCTTAAATACAATGGCCCAGATGGCTTATCTCACGCCAGACAAACAAGGACAACTGACTCAGTATTTTCAATTGATGGCAACAAAGTCCCAACTCCCTGCAAGAAAAATTCTGCAGGCCTTGGGATTCATGGCATCCTGCATACTACTAATTCCATATGCAAGACTACATATGAGGAAATTACAGTGGTACCTAAAAAGTGTTTGGTCTCAACATTCTCACAGCTTGGAGACAGTAATACCACTAATTCCCTGCCTACAACAGGAGTTTCGATGGTGGACACAGGCATGTCACCTCAACAAGGGTCAGCCTTTCACTCTTCCCACAGCCAGGCAGACTTTAACAACAGACGCCTCGGATTACGCCTGGGGAGCACACATGGCAGGAAAATGTATTCAGGACAAATGGACCACAGACCAAATGCATCTTCACATCACATCAATCAAAAAGAGATGCTGGCAGTACAAAATGCCCTTACAGCTTTCAAGGATCTTCTACATCCAGGACAATTACTATTAAAGACAGACAACACCACTGTAATGTGGTTCATAAACAAGGGGGCACTCATTCTTATCCCCAATGCAGACAAGCCATGACCTTGTGGAACACAGCTCTAACCTACCAAGTTCATTTGAAAGCACAATTCCTGCCAGGAAAGAAAAACACTCTGGCAGACGACTTAAGCAGAAACATCATGGATCCTCACGAGTGGAAATTAAACCCACAAGTCTTCAGCATGATAATGCAAAAATTGGGGTGCCCGTATATAGATCTTTTTTCCTCACCACTGAATTACCAACTACAAAAATTCTGCACAAGGACTTATCACACACAAGCATGGAAAGTGGATGCTCTTTCGTTCAGCTGGAAAAGTCTAAATGTTTATGCCTTCCCACCTCTGCCTCTCCTTACAAAGGTACTCCTAAAAACCAGCCAAGAGAAACCACAGATGATTCTGATTGCTCCAGACTGGCCACGCCAGCATTGGTACCCAATCTTAAAGAATTTAGCTCAAGGCCCACCTTGGATTTTGCCTCAAATTCCAAACCTTCTGACTCAGCAAAACAATCGGATACTGCACAGTCAGCTCAAAACCTTAAACCTGGCTGCATGGCAGATTCTTTAGCCAGACAGACAACTTTTCTCTCTAAAGCTGTTATGGATGTCATTTTGGAGGCCAGGAGGTCTAGCACCAGGAAATCTTATTCAGAAAAGTGGAAGAGATACTGTGACTGGAACCAGGCTCAAAACCTTGATCCTCTGATCCCTAACATTCCTCAGATACTACAATACTTGACTGAGATGCTGGACAAAGGACTATCCTTCTCATCCATTAAGATTCACGCTTCTGCCATCTCTGCTCATAACAATAGTGATCCTCCTATTTTCTCACCCATTGCTAAAGCAGTACCTCAGAGGGGCTAAAAACATAAGACCGCCCCGGAGAGCACCAACACCAACTTGGGATCTCAATTTCGTTTTGGAAAAGCTCACTTTGCCTCCTTTTGAACCAGCCAATTCAGCAGAGTTAAAATATATATCATGGAAAACTGCTCTGCTTCTGGCAATAACCTCAGCACGAAGAGTCTCAGAACTGCAGGCACTAATGGCAGTGGAGCCTTTTATCATTTTCCACCAAGACAGGGTTTCTTTAAGAACAAACCCTACCTTTATGCCTAAGGTGGTATCCAGTGTGGCTCTTAACCAAACTATTCACTTGCCAACATTTTATCCAAATCCCCAGAATAAAGGGGAGATACTTCTACATTGCTTGGACATACACAGGCAATTGTGCTTCTACTTGGACAAAACAAAAGCTTTCAGAAAATCTGAACAATGTATCATATGCTGCAGGATCACAGGGAAAGGCTATTTCAAAGCAGACCATTTCAAAGTGGATAGGACACTGTATCCGGTTCAATTGCACACAACATGGGGAACCTGTACCTAGTAATATTAGACCACATTCCACCAGGGCAACTGCCACTTCTACTGCCTACCTTAGAGGAGTACCTACCAAAGATATCTTGGAAACTGCAACTTGGAGTTCAGTGCACACCTTTAGCAAGCATTACCATTTGCCTCTTTATTCTAGATCCGGAGCTGGCTTTGCCACTGCAGTGCTGCAGGGCCTCATAGCCACACCAAATCCTCTATAGAGCCAGCCACCCAAACTCAGCTTTGGGATTCTACCCAAGTGTAATGACTTCAGCAGTGAAACACGATGAACATAGTACAGTTTTGTACCTACCATAAATGTAGATGTTTGAGTGTCTTCACTGCTGCAGTCCAGGTTACCCACCCGCCAGCCCCTCTTTCTTATCTGGGACTAACCTATACTACCTATGTGGTATATTTGCTGGTTACTGAAGGTTTTATTTTTACCTTTTGTGTATGTTTTATTAGCAATATATATTGCCTACCATTTTTGGGGGCACCTGACATCTGGGGCAAGAAAAACTGAAGAAAATGGTGTCAGCTGTTTCTTATATACCCCTGGCGCACTGACGTCAGGGAAGAGGCAACAGCAACCGGAGCAAGACTTTGGAACTCAGGCCGACTGCGGGCCCGCCTGACAGCTGGATAACCCAAGTGTAATGACTGCAGCAGTGAAGACACTCGAATATCTACATTTATGGTAGGTACAAAACTGTACTTTCTCCTTTCTTTCACCTAGCCAGGGGTAATCACCACAAGCTACCATACAGGGTGGACCTACTCACATAAGACAAGGGACCTCTGATCCAGCCTCACTTGTCCACTCTTCGGTAGACATTTTTATTTATTTTTTATTTTAAATTTGATGACCGGGGAAGTTCACTGGGCCATAAAGAGCCCGTTTTCAGTGGAGGCCCAGGGAGAAAAGCTCCAAATTATTGCAAGTTGCATGTTACAAAAGAGTAACAAAGATTAGTACAGAACAATTAAACTTTGCAGAAGAATAATACATCATGTAATAAGCACTTAGTGAGTTAACATTTAAAACAAATGGTTAAGCTGAGTATTTACAGAAAAGACATTTTTGTCAATAAGCTCTTAGTAAGTTAACATTTAAACAATTTGCTAGTAGCCGTTTGCAGGTTAGGTGAACTATTTTGCGTGGAGAATGGACCAGAATATTTGTTATGGAAAGTGTAGTACATTAGAATAGCAGAGAGAAAATTAGACCCAGGTAGGGGAGAGATAGTTTTAGGTTGAAGTGAAGTAGTAGTAGTAGTGGTAATTGGTTATGATTTCAATGCAAGGTAGAAAGATAGGAGGTCTCAAGTCCTGTAGCTGAGATTTGAAATTTGTAAGGTTTGGTAGGTTGCATAGGTGAGGTGGGAGACAGTCCACTGTTTGCTAAAGAGTAGGACAGTAGTAGATGGCCATTGTAGGTGATTAGGCACTTGTTTTCTGAAGACGTGCTTAGGGTTCTGCAGGAAGCCAGGAAATCCACTATCAGGATTTCCTGTGTATCCAAATGGAAGAGATTTTTCATTTGCCTTGCTTGTGACCAGGATCCACTTTCTGTGAAGATCCCTCTGGTTCTCTCGTGTTTGTGTGTGAATTGCTCCATGCTGGGTTAGCTTATTCTTCTGTTAAAGCCCACCTCTAAGCTATTTCTTGTCTACCATTAACTCCTCCTCTGGTCTCTAGGTTTGAGGTCCAGGAATTTCTTAAAGGTGTCCTTTATATCAGGCCTCCCAGGAAGCCTATTCCACCTTTCTGGGACCTTAATTTTGTACTGGAAAAACTAAGGCTTCTTTTGAGCCTGCAGCTTCAGCTCCCTTACAGCATTGTACGTGGAAGACTGTTCTTCTTTTGTTCCTTACTTCAGCTAATATATGAACTGCAGGCTGTTATGGCTGATGTTCTTCGTGTTTCACTGTTGCAGTCATCACATTTGGGTTATCCCTGCCAGGGTAGCCCTCGGCCGGCCTGAATACCAGAGACTTAGTATTTCTGCATCAGTTGCTGTCGCTTCAGGACTGACGTCAGGTCATCAGTACTGTACAGTAAGGCAGCCGATGCCATTACATCAGTCTTACTTGCCGTGGAGCCCGAAGCAGAAGCAGATGTTCATCGTGCATACAGCTGCAGTCCTTACATATGGGTTCTCCTGCCGTCAGGCGGGTCCTCGGTCGGCCGAATTCCAAAGTCTAGGTCCGGCGTCGGTTGTCGTCGCTTCTTCCCTGACGTCAGCGCGACAAGGGTATAAAAGAACCAGCCGACGCCATTTTCTTCAGTCTTTCTTGCCGCGCGGTGCCCGAAGCAGAAGCAGTTCGCAAGTGCCGGTCGGCCAGCTCCTGAGATTACGAAAATTTGGAAACCGAAGGCTTCTTAAAAGCCAAGTACCCCGTTGGGGATACTTTTCTTGCCTCAGACCGATGTCAGACAAAGTTAATAATTGTATTTCTTGTGGGAAGCAAATACCGCATAAGGATTTCCATTCCCTCTGTATACCTTGTTTAGGCCCAGACCACAAGGTCTCGGCCTGCCGCTTTTGTGCTACATTCAACAAACGCACTATTAAGCGTCGGGCGCAGTTCGCCCAGCATTATTTTGGAAAAGCATTTAACTATACTATGTCGTCGGATACTCCGACTACGGTTTTGTCTAAAAAACAAAAAGACAAGGAGCGACACTCGAGGTCCGTGGCCTCTACCGACACCACGCCAAAGCCGGCTACACGTGGTCCGGTTCTCAGTGAGGCGGCTACGCAGCTCCTGCCTACCGACGACCTGCCTTTGACGGTGTCTCCTGTACCCGAGGTCGCAGGCTCCTCGGCCCACACCCCGACTACAGATACCGAAGCCATTGTCGGAGTTGAAACTCAGAATGTGGACAGGTCCACCTCCACTCAAGGTGTCTTCAGACCTTCCTCTTCTTTTTCTATCAAGGCGTTCACTAAGTCTAAAGCAACCATGCACTCTGAGACCAACTGCACAGGGCCCATCTCCAGGCCCCATGCCTAAGAAACAGATGCTTAAAATGGCTGAGGATTTAATTACTCTTATCAGAGGTTCTCAGCCCCCTCCAGACAAAAGGCCTAGAGTGGAGGAAGATTCCCCCTCCTCTGATCAGGGCTCCATTATTTCAGAGCACTCTGATGATCAGGAACATTCTTACTCCCCTTTTGAAGACTCTGATGCGGAGGAGTCCATTCCTTCTGTATCTCCCCCTGAGGATTACTCATTTGGGGAAACTTTGCATACCTTAAGGGAACACTTCCATTGGGAAGGCCAGGATTATTCTGATTCAAAGAAAAGGCTCAGGGAATTTCTTTTGCTTCCTCAGCACAGGCCTTTGGCTATACCTCCTGTCTTGGACAGTCTAGATGATGTTTACTCGGAGGCCTGCCTTAACCCGGATTCTCTACCTCCAGCTCCAGTTAAGCCTGACAGGTACTACAGGGTCCCTGACTCGCACCAATTTCTATACAAGAGCCATGCTGCTGACCCAGAAACCATCTCACAGGGCCCCAAGAGAGTTAAGGCCTCCATTGCTAAAAATCCTTTGCCTTCCGAGAGAGATTCCAGATCCTTAGAAAGGTGGGGAAAAAAGGTATATACCTCTGCTACCTTATCTATGTGGGCCTTAAACTGTCAGTTTCATATGCTAAAATACCAACAGTTTATGTTATCACAATTGAAAAGTAAAATGTCACAACCTGAACAACCAGATTTGAAGGAGTTGCAGGACTTGATAAATAGTGCAGAACAAGTGGGTAAGCATACCTTACAATGTGGTTTTGATGCTCTAGAGGCCTCATGCAGAGCTGCTGTTACAGGATCAGTCATACGTAGGCATGCCTGGCTTAAGGAACAAGCCTTACCTGATCATGTCAAAGCTAAATTACTAGACGCTCCTCTTCAAAAGGATGTACTATTTGGTTCTAATGCTGAGGAGGTATTAAGGAAAATGGAGGAAAAGGCTAAATCAATGCAAACTGTGAAAGAATTTCTACAGGTACAACCCCCACGTTTTAGTAGAAATTGGCCTTCCAAAAACTGGTCCTTTCCTGCCACAGACAGACCCCAAAGAGGCAGATACAGGTGCCCGAGGGGCAGAGGACAATCCCAAGGATTGTACAGAGGCAGACAATGGCAAGCTCCTACACAAAGAGGTGGTGAGGACAACTCGCAATCTATCAGAAAGCAAACCCAATGACTTTTCACTTTGCATGCCAACCAGATCTCAAATGGCAGCCCCCTTGGGTGGAAAGCTGGCATTATTTTCAAAAAATTGGCATACTGTCACAAAGGACAAATGGATCCTGGACATTATAAACAGAGGGTACAAATTCCATTTTCACACCCTTCCAAAAATGAGAGGCATGCCAAACCTGCCACACAATCAAAGGGCAGAGGCACAAAGGCTAATTACAGATCTCAAAAACATGAAAGCTATTCAAGAGGTACCTATGCACGAACAAGGTCAAGGGTTTTATTCCTGGCTATTTCTGGTGCCAAGGAAGGGAAAAGATTGGAGACCTATTCTGGATCTATCCATCCTAAACACATTCCTACTGCACTAAAAATTCAAGATGCTCACTCTACAGCAGCTTCTTCCCATGCTGGGCAAGGAGTCTTGCCTGGTAACATTGGACCTCAAGGAGGCATGCCTGCATGTCCCAATCAGACAAAATTGCAGAAGATACCTCAGATTTCTTGCAGGTTCAACTCATTATCAATTCTCTGCATTGCCCTTTGGCTTATCTACTGCGCCCAGAGTATTCACGAAATGCCTGGCATCAGTAATTGCCTACTGCAGACTTCAAGGGATACAGATATATCCCTATTTGGACGACTGCCTGATCCAAGCAGACAGCAAACACCTCCTTCAGAAACATCTGGCTTATGTAATAATGTTATTAAACTCTCTGGGATACACAGTCAACAAAAAGAAATCAAGACTAATACCCTCTCGGAAGATAATTTTCCTGGGTGCCAACTTGGACACAAACACCCAGATGGCCTACCTCACGCCAGAAAAGCAGGGGCAACTAATCCAATATTTCAGAACACTAGCAAATTGCACCAGGCTTACTGCAAGGAAAATCCTGCAGGCTCTGGGATTCATGGCATCTTGCATCTTACTAATCCCATGTGCAAAGCTGCATATGAGGAAACTACAATGGTACCTGAAAAACATATGGTCTCAACACAGCCACAGTTTGGAAACAATAATACCACTAATTCCATGTCTGCAAAAGGAATTTCTGTGGTGGGCTCAAGCATGCCAAACAAACACAGGTCTCCCTTTCAGCAAGCCTCAAGCAAATCAAGTCATCACAACAGACGCCTCGGACTACGCCTGGGGGGCACACATGACAGATCGGTGCATTCAGGGCAAATGGTCCCAAAAAGAAAAGCACCTTCACATCAATCGAAAAGAAATGCTAGCAGTAATAAATGCTATTATAGCTTTCAAGAACTTTCTAAAACCAGGTCATCTATTGATAAGAACGGACAACACCACAGTTATGTGGTACATAAACAAGCAGGGAGGGACACATTCTTACCCCCTATGCAGACTGGCCATGTCACTTTGGAACACGGCCATGGACTTACAAATGGAACTACAAGCACAGTACTTGCCAGGCAAGGAAAACATGCTGGCAGACAACCTAAGCAGGATTATGACAGATCCACACGAATGGAAGTTGCATCCAAAAGTGTTTACAGAAATAATCCAAGAATGGGGAAGACCAGACATAGATCTATTTGCCTCCCACAAAAATCATCAATTGACAAAATTCTGCTCAAGGATCTTCCATCCAAAGGCCTGGAGAGTGGACGCTCTGGACATCAATGACAGTTTATGCCTTTCCACCTCTTCCTCTGCTGCCCAAAGTTCTATTGAAGACCAGAGCAGACAGATCAAAGATGATCCTCATTGCTCCGGACTGGCCAAGGCAACACTGGTACCCACTCCTGAGGAGCCTGACGCATTCCCCACCATGGACCCTGCCTCTAATGCCTCTTCTTCTGACTCAACACAACTTCAAAACTCTTCACAGTCAGCTAAAAACTCTCAATCTAGCCGCATGGAAGATTCCTTAGCATCACAACAGGCCCTACTCTCCAAGGAGGTGCAGGATGTCATTTTGGAGGCCAGAAGACCATCAACTAGAAAAGCTTACTCCGCAAAATGGAAACGTTTTTGTGTCTGGAATGAGAAAAAGGGCCAGGACCCTGGAAAACTGAATTTACCACAAATGCTACAATATTTGACAGAACTGCTAAGCAGTGGACTTTCTTTCTCCTCCATCAAAATCCATGCCTCAGCCATTTCTGCAGAATACAACACTGATCCACCTTTATTTTCGCACCCTCTCTTAAGACAGTTCCTCAGAGGGGTTAAGAATTTGAGACCTCCAAGGAAACAACCAATACCTGCTTGGGATCTTAATTTCATTCTGGAAAAACTCACCCTGCCTCCTTTTGAGCCAGCTGCTTCAGCAGATTTGCAATACTTGTCCCGGAAAACAGCTTTCCTTCTGGCTATCACCTCAGCTCGTAGAGTTTCAGAATTACAGGCTCTCATGGCTGTCCAGCCTTTTATCATCTTCCATCAGGACAGAGTTTCCTTACCAACCAACCCGTCTTTTATGCCTAAAGTGGTATCCAGGGTAGCTTTAAATCAGGCCATACACTTACCTACTTTTTATCCTAATCCTCAAAACAAAGGGGAGAGATTGCTACATTCCTTGGACATCCACAGACAACTGCGTTATTATTTGGACAGAACAAAGCCTTTCAGAAAATCAGAACAGCTCTTTGTGGCCTATGCAGTAGGAGCTCAAGGAAAACCAATTTCCAAACAGACAATTTCAAAATGGATAGCCCACTGCATACGCTTTTGCTATTCCTTTCATGGCAAAACTGTACCTACAGGCATTAGAACTAATTCCACCAGGGCCACAGCCACCTCTACAGCCTTTCTCAGAGGAGTTCCTACCAAGGATATCTTGGAAGCAGCCACTTGGATTTCTGTGCATACCTTCTCCAAGCACTACAACTTACCATTATACTCCAAATCTAGAGCAGGCTTTGCCACTGCAGTCTTGCAGGGCATTTTGGCTCCCCCTAATTACACCTAATGCCTACCACCCCTTTCTTAGCTTTGGGATTCTACCCATATGTAAGGACTGCAGCTGTATGCACGATGAACATAGTACAGTTTTGTACCTACCATAAATGTAGATGTTCGAGTGCTAATACAGCTGCAGTCCAGGTTTCCCTCCCTCCTTCCCCTCTAGGGGTATTCTTTTATGGTGTATTTGCTTGCAACTACTGTTTTTTGATTATATTGCATTGCATTATTACCTAATTTTATGTATTGCCTTCCTTCTGGGGGCACCTGACATTTGGGGCAAGAAAAACTGAAGAAAATGGCGTCGGCTGGTTCTTTTATACCCCTGTTGCGCTGACGTCAGGGAAGAAGCGACGACAACCGACGCTGGACCTAGACTTTGGAATTCGGCCAACCGAAGATCCGCCTGACGGCAGGAGAACCTATATGTAAGGACTGCAGCTGTATTAGCACTCTAACATCTACATTTATGGTAGGTACAAAACTGTACTTTCGCATGAGTGCCAGTCAGCTGCTACTTGAGTTTTCGTCTTCCGAATTGAAGTTGAAGTCTTCTAAAGTCAAGTACCCCATTGGAGATCCTTTTTTCTTGCACTAACCAATGTCAGAAAAAGTTAATAATTGTCTCGCCTGTGGAAAGCAAATACCACACTGAGACTTTTATTCTTACTGCATCACTTGTTTAGGCCCAGACCACGACATCCCCCGCTGTCGCTTCTGTGCTTTGTTCAAGGCCAGAACTATCCATCGTCGGGCCTTTATTGTAGCCAGATATTTTCGCTTGCAGTCCTTGAATTTCAATATGGCATAGGTAAGCCATCTGATCAGCAGATCTACTGCTAAAACGTAAAGATAAACACAGAGACAGATGGCACAGGTCCAAACCTACTGATGACGCTTCCATTAAGCTAGTCGTCGGTTCTCCAGTCCTCAGTGAGGCGCTTTCGCAGCCCCTGATGCCTGCTTCTGTGGATTTGCAGGCCGCTACCAAGATCCTTTCGGAGTCTGGTATGCCGCAAAACTCTTCTTCGACTAAGGAATCTGCGGTCGTCTCTACCTTGGATGGGTCCGGAGCCGCTGAGCACGCATCGGCTTCCAAGAAAGTTCTTCTCACTACAGATTCTCAACCAAACCGACGTCTTTCGCGACTACTGTTCTTTCTAAAATGACTGAGTTTCTAAGGCCCAGGGTATGAACCACACCCAAGAAACCGACGACCCACTCTCAGGCGCCTGCTTCCTTGCCTCAGTCTCAAATGCTTAAAATGGCGGAAAACCTTATCTTGCTGATCAGGGGAAGCCAAGCTACCCCCTCCAAAAGGAAAAGAGATCTGTCCCCTGTAGTTTTGTCTGAAAAAGTCAAGATGACTCTGATGCATTTGAATATGAAGACATGCAACCCCTCTGTACTTATGAGGATTCTGAAGCAGAGGATTCCATTCCTTCAGCCTCTCCCCCAGAGGATTTTTCCTTTGGGGAAACTCTGCATACCTTAAAGAAGCATTTCCAATGGGAGAGTCAAGACTACCGTTAGTCTAAAAAGAGACTTGGCCACCCCCCCACCCCCCCCAGTCCTGGATGTTGTGGAGGATGTTTTCCTGGAATCCAGCTTGACTCCTGACACCCTCCCTCCTGCACCCAGAAAACCAGACAGTTACTATAGAGTCCCTGACGTGCACAAACTTCTTTTTAAAAATCCTACTGCTGTCCCTGAGGTAATTTCTCAAGGGCCTAAAGGAATTAAAGCAACCTCTGCTAAGAATCCCACCCCCCTCAGATTTGGATTCCCAAGCACTGGACAGATGGGGTAAAAAAGTATACACCTCAGCTACTCTTGCTATCAGGGCACTAAATTGTCAGTTCCATATGCTGAAATTTCAGCAACATACCCTGGAACCCTTTAAACAAAAAATGTCTCCCTTTCCTGCTTTGGCAGAATCAAAAGAATTACAAGAGTTAATGCATTCTGCATGTCAAGTAACTAAACACACCTTGCACTGTGGTTTTGATGCCTTAGAAGCTTCTTGCAGGGCAGCAGTCACTGGATCTGTAATTAGAAGGCATGCATGGCTTACGGAACAGCCCCTGCCGACCATGTCAAATCTAAATTGTTGGTTGCCCCCTTGCACAAAGATAACTTGTTTGGCACTAAGGCAGACGATGTCTTAAAAAAGATGGAAGGAAAAGCAAAATCTATGCAAACAGTTAAGGATTTCTTGCAGGTCCAGCCACCTAGGTTCAGCAGGCATTGTATCACCAAACATTGGTCCTTTCCTTCTCCCAGTAATCCAGTCCAGCCTAGACCCTGGGAACCAGACTTCCCAGACAGCAGCTACAGGGAATGCAAAGATCTAAGCAGTGGACTTCTTCCACTTCAAAACCAGGGAGATCTAAGCCACCCCCTTATGGTAAGAACTCACAATGATTCACCTCACCCACCCCCTACCTCTGCCCACCTTCTCTTACCCCTAGGAGGAAAACTCTCCTTTCATGCAAGCACCTGGGCCACCATTACCAACGACCACTGGGTTCTGAACATAGTGTCTCAGGGATACAAATTTTCCTTCCACGCCCTTTCAACCCAAAAGGGTTCCCAGATCTACCACCAAACCAGTGGGCAGAGGCTCAAAAGCAAATCCTTTCCCTGCTCTCTATGAGGGCAGTAGAGCACGTTCCCACAGAACAGATAGGCCAAGGTTTCTACTCCAGACTTTTTCTGGTGCCCAGAAAAGATGGCATCGGGCGCCCCATCCTCGATCTATCCATTCTAAACACCTTCCTGGTGATCCCAAAATTCTAAATGCTCACCCTCCAATAGCTGCTTCCCATACTTTTCATGGATGCTTGGCTAGCCACCCTAGATCTAAAAGAGGCCTACCTCCACATTCCTATCAGGGAATCATGCAGGAAGTATCTCTGTTTCAGGGCAGGATCTCAACACTTTCAGTTCTCTGCACTTCCCTTTGGTGTATCTACTGCTCCCAGAGTTTTCACAAAATGTCTGGCTCCTGCCATTGCCTTTTGCAGACAAAGAAATATTCAGGTTTACCCATACTTAGACGGCTGCCTTATCCAGGCAGACAGCCAGGAAAAGCTAGTCAAACACCTGGCCTTTGTAAAGACACTACTAACATCAGTAGGGTACACAATCAAGAAAATAAATCCAAACAGGTGCCCACCCAATGGATTATCTTCCTGGGAGCAAGCCTGGACACAGCATCCCAGATGGCATACCTTACACCAGAGAAACAAATTTTCTTGACAACCTACTTCTCTCGGGTCTATATTAGAGGAGCGAAAGTTCATCTAATATATATTCCAACTCTGAGATCACACTAAAATGAGGAAAGGGCAAATATTCCCATCTTCACTGTACTGCAATCTCACAATTGCGGTTTCGAGTTCCGCAATTTTCACTCGTGAGCGTTCGCCAAGATGAACTTTTGCTCATCTAATATAGACCCCTTCTCTCAACTAGCCACCAGGCTTCAGCTGTCTGCAAGGAAGATCCTGCAAGCTCTGGGGTTCATGGCATCTTGGAATACTACTCATTCTATATGTCAGACTGCATATGAGGAAACTTCAGTGGTACCTAAAAAGCCTTTGATGTCAACACTCTCAAGACCCGGAAACTCTTCTACCTGTAATTCCTTGCCTCAGAAAAGATTTTCTATGGTGGGCAACAGCATGCTTCCACAACAAGGGACTGCCTTTCTCACCACCCCCCGCCATCCAGACCCTTACCACAGACGTACCAGACTGTGCTTGGGGTGCACACCTGGACGGCAGGTGCATACAGGGCCAATGGAGCTGGCAGCAAATTCCTCTGCACATCAGTCAAAAAGATGATGGCTGTGCAGCAGGCTTTGATAGCCTTCAAGCCCCTTCTCTCTCCAGGGGCTCTCCTGATCAGAACAAACACCACCACTGTGATGTGGTATATCAACAACAGGGAGGGACTCACTCCTACCCTCTGTGCAGGCTGGCCATGACCCTTTGGCACACAGCCTCTGCCATACAACTACACCTGTTAGCACAATTCCTACCAGGCTCTCTCAACTCTCTGGCAGACCAATTAAGCAGAAATCATCTGGACCCACACGAGTGGCAGCTCAACAGAAGATCCTTCACCCTAATAACTCAGCAGTGGGGCACACCGAAGGTTGACCTCTTTGAAACCTACACAGACCATCAGCTCAGCAAATTCTGCACCAGGGCGCATCACTGCATGGCTTGGAAAGTGGATGCCCAGTCCTTCCCCTGGGTCACTCTATTGGTCTATACATTTCATCCACTAGCTCTCATCCCCAGGGTACTGCTCAAAATGACTTTCGGCTTTTCCCGGTTAGGGGTCGCCACAGCGATTGGCAGTGGATTTTTACAGTGCCGAGTTGCCAGCCCGACGGCCAACCTTCAGCGAAGGCATGCCCATTCATACTCGCACCAACCTGCATGTCTTTAACTTCACTCGACCATGGGGAGGACATGCAGACTCCACACAGAACGTGCTCCAGCCGAGAATTGAACAGGAGAACCTCTTGTTGTGAGGCGACAACGCTAACTGCTGCACCACCGCGGAAAAAACAAGGACCATTCTTATAGCTGCAGACTGATCCCAGCAGCACTGGTACCCCTTGCTGCGCAGCCTGTCCCCACTGCCCCCATGGCATCTTCCACAGATTGCAAACCTCCTGACCCAGTGGGAAGGGGAATTCATGCATCCACAATTGCAGACACTCAATTTGGTAGCTTGGCTTATTCCCTAACCCCCAACCTCAGTAAACAGGTTCTAGATGTTATCCCCAAGGCCAAACGCCCCTAGCACCAGAAAGTCCTATGCTGACAAATGGAAAAGGTTCTGCATCTGGATCCAGGCTAAGGGAGCCAATATGGCACAGCCCTCCCTTCCTCTCATCCTGGATTACTTAGCTGGCCTACTACACAGTGGACTCTTTCTCCTCTGTAAAAATTTATGCCTCTGCTATTTCTGCTCATTTTCCCACCGAGCAACTCCTTTTCTCACACCCTTTGATCAAACAGTTCCTAAGAGTGGCCAGCAACTTGAGGCCACCCGGAAGAAGAGCATCAACACCAGCTGGGGACCTTAACTTTGTACTGGAAAAACTCACCCTGCCCCCTTTCGAGCCAGCTTCTTCTGCAGTGCTAAAATTTATCTCCTGGAAAACAGCATTCCTTCTGGCTGTCACTTCAGCCAGAAGAGTCTCTGAGCTACAAGCGCTCATGGCTGTGGAACCCTTCATCATCTTCCATGCTGACAGGGTATCCCTCAGAACTAACCCATCCTTCATGCCCAAGATGGTGTCCAGTGTGGCTCTCAACCAATCCACTCATTTGCCCTTCTTTTTTCCTAATCCACAGAACATGGGGGAAAAGATTCTGCACTCTCTGGAAGTGCACAGACAGTTCAGATTCTATCTAGACAGGACTAAATCCTTCAGAAAGTTTGATCAATTGCTGGTTAGCTTTGCTACAGGGGCAGAAGGCAAAACCATCTCCAAACAAACAATATCCAAATGGAAATCACACACTGCATCCACTTCTGTTACAAACAACATGGAAAGCCTCCCCCCAAGGGGGTCAGGACACACTCCACCAGAGCAGCCTCCACTTCTGGAGCTTTCCTCAGAGGAGACCCCACCAGGGACATCCTGGAGGCTGCCACCTGGACGTCTGTTCACACTTTTACCAAGCATTACCACCTGCCTCTCTTCTCCAAATCCAGGGCAGGGTTTGCCTCTGCAGTCTTGCAAGACATCCTAGTTTCCTTGACTGCCTCCACCCATTTCCTCAGCTTTGGGAATCAACCCAATGTAATGACTGCAACAGTGAAACACGAAGAACATAATACAGTTGTGTACACTTAACATAAATGTAGATGTTCGAGTGTATTCACTGTTGCAGTCCTGGTTTCCCTCCCTCCATCCCCATCCCCCTTTTATTCTCTTTCCTTACAAGGGACATAAATGGTATTTATTTTCCACTGGTGGGGTTCTTCCACCAGAGTCCAGCTACTACTTGGGGGCTCCTGATAGGTTAGGGCAAGAAAAACTGATGTAATGGCATTGGCTGCCTTACTTTATACTACTGACGACCTGATGTCAGTCCTGAAGTGACAGCAACCGACGCAGATGTACTAAGTGTGTGGTATTCCGGCCGGCTGAGGGCTACCCTGGCAGGGATAACCCAAATGTGATGACTGCAACAGTGAATACACTCTAACATCTACATTCATGGTAAGTGTACATAACTGTACTTTGTTCCTTTTCTTGTTTTTTCATAGAGACCTGGTGTCTTTTCGTATTAATCCTGCCTTTTATGCCCAAGGTGGTTAACGTATTGTCTCTTAATCAGTCTGTTAATTTGCTCTGCTTTTTTCCTTCTCTGCAGTCTGCTAGTGAGAAGGTTCGTCACACCTTGGATTTGCATAGACAGCTCAGATATTATTTAGGTAAGACTAAGACTGTTCGCAAGTCTGAGCAACTTTTTGTTTCCTTTCATTCCAGATCTCTAGGTTTGGCTTTTTCTAAGCAAACAGTATCCTCATGGATGTCTAAGGCCATTTCTTTTTGTTACTATTTTCACGAAAAGAGCCCTTCTGCCTCTGTAAAGATTCATTCTGCCAGGGCTGTGTCTTCCTCTAGTGCTATTTTCAAAGGATTCCATCCTTGAGGCTGCTACTTGGACCTCTGTCCATACTTTCACTAAGCATTCCAAATTGGATGTTTTCTGAGCGAGAGCTGGCTTTGCCAGAGCTATCCTGCATGGATTTCCTGGGTGGTCTTCTGGGTCTTCCTCCTCTCAAGTTTCCACTTGAGCTTTTGTTCTCTGTCTTTGGTAAAAAATACTGCAATAATGATATGGAAGGACATAGTACAGCTGTGCAAAATCTTACCATAACAGTAGATGTCCTATTCACTGTTAGTGTTCGCTCCCTCCTCCCCCCCCTCTTCTGCTCTTTTCTTTTTCTTTTTTCTACTTCTGGATGCATGTGTTCCTCCTAATTCCTTGGATTGTTGTTCCTGTTGGGGCTTTTCAGTTCTGAGGTATGCATGTTTGTATGTTACCTTTATGCCCTACACCTTGAGCAGGGAGCACATGTGTTTCCTATGATGTCTGCAAAACCATAAGGCTCTGGCATACTGGCTAGACATTGAGCTACTCTAGGCAGGGAATCCCTTTGGTAAAGAATACTGCAACAGTGAAGAGAAGGGCATTTACTGTCATGGTAAGATTGTGCGCAACTGTACTTTCTTCTTAGTCCTGGAGAAGATGGATGACTTCTTTGAGTTCAGACAGTGCATCTGTTACACCAGGCCTTGGTTGAGCACCCTGTAGGGGATCATGCCTTTGCTGTTGTAAGGCACCTTGATGACATTGTGACACGATGGGCATCTTATGACACATCAGCATTTGGGATCCTCACAAGCAGATTCCTGTAGTTCAGTTTGGGTGGGTACCACTCCCAGTACAAAGTGTTGCCATTTCTGATTTCATTAGTGCCTAGTTGTCACAATTCCTGAAAGAGTCTTCTGATGTTCCCCAGACCTGGATGACTGCCTTGTGGTAGTGGCTGTGTTTTGACAGTCTTGTGGTTACAGCCCTTGTGGTGACCATAAATTGGGTGAAGTCATGTAAGATTTCTGCTCAGAAGAAAGACTTTATCAATGCAAAGTTTTATGTACTTCACTGTTAGTTGATACTTGACATGGGGAGAGCATATGAGGTCTTAGCCTTGGCTGACTGGGTTAGGATGCAGCACATAGTTGAGATTTGTAGTGCGTTTCACCTGTGGTAGACTTGATAGCTACCTTAATTTTCACTGTACAGTTTTCACACTTGCAGTTCTGGATCTTGAAGTAGACTTTGATGTGTGGGTGATTTCAAAACCACCAGAAGCTCACAGACCTGCATTTGGTGATAGACTGTAATCCCTTTGTAGAGTAGTAGATGATCCCTACTAAACTTTTGATTTGCCTTCCCTTTATGCAGATGGACCTATTGCATATTCTCATGACAGATGCTTTGCTTGCAGGCTAGGGAGCTCAGATAAGTTTCTACTGCAGGGAGTGTAGTCCTTTGTCTAAACCAGTATTTGTAGGCCTAACGGCATTGAGGAAAAGCTGCTTTCAAATCTTTCTTCATTTGGTCAGACAGAGACAGTCTGTTGTTTTGCATCTAAGTTAGCACCCATCCCCTCATGTACAATGTGGCAGTGTTTTTGCGACTCTGTGCCACAGACAAGGGACATCATTCTCAACAGTTTACATCTTTGAGGAAGTAAATGAGCTAGTGGATGCTTGAAGCCTTGACTCCAGACCTTTCTTGGAGGTGTTTCAGAGATTGCGGTGTGCTGGTTAGAGTTTTCCAGAAGTGGAGCAGTCTAGCAATTAGCCTGTTTTCCAGTTCTTCTTCTCATCTGTTTGGTTCAGCTTGGCAAGGGAAAATTGCATGAGACATCTAATAAGCATTCCTGCTGATTGTGTTTCAGCTTTAGATTTGGGGAAGGAAGTGATGGCAATGGATTTATTCTCCATCCTGTGGCTGAAGATGTTTGCAAGCATTCTTGTTGATTCTATGCCTTTGCTCAAAATTTAGGGAAGAAATAATCAAGTTCTTTATTGTCAACCGCCTGCCCTCTTGTAACCAAGGAAGTCATGGTTATTCTGAGATTTCTTGCAAACTGTTCTGCTATAAGCCTTCAAGTGGAAGCTGTTCTCAATGTTGATGGAGCAGTATGTCATATTGCTCTGATCTGTCGGGTTGTAAGTGATATTGACTTCTCTTGACACTTTAAGAATTGGGACTTGATAGCCCAAAGTCCTGCTTTCCACAAAGTCATAATGCATACAGACTGCTAACACAAGAACCCTGACCATGGATCAACTGAGTATCACTTCTTTAAAAGAGTAGTGCATCACTCTCCTCCTCTGAAGAAACCCTTCATGAAATGTGGAATGGCTGTACTGTCTGCCATTTTGAACCTGCTAGATGTTCTTCGTGTTTCACTGTTGCAGTCATCACATTAGGGTTATCTGCCTGCAGGTAAACCTCAGCTGGCCTGAATACCAGAGTCTTCGGATTTCTGCGTCTGATGCTGTCGCTTTTTCCATGACGTCAGGTTGTCAGGGGTATAAAACATGCAGCCGACACCATTACATCAGTCTTTCTTGCCGTGCAGTGCCTGAAGCAGAAGCAGTTCACAAGTGCCGGTCGGCAGTCTCCTGAAATTTTCATTTTCGAGTTTCAGACCCGAAGTCTTCAAAACAGATAAGTACCCCGTTGGGGATCCTTTTTCTTGCTCTAACCGTTGTCAGTAAAAGTAACAATTGTCTAACCTGTGGAAAGCAAATACCTCATAGAGATTTTCATTCTTACTGCATCCCCTGTTTAGGCCCAGACCACGACACCCCTCGTTATCAGTTTTGTGCCTTGTTCAACACCCGAACTATTCGTCGTCAGGCTATTTTTGCAGCCAATTACTTTCGTACTCTATCTCCGTACTCCAAAATGGCTTTGTTAAGCCATCTGACTATCGATCTTCCGAAAAAAACGCAAGGATAAAGACAGAGACAGGCCGCTTAGGTTCAAAACTGCCGACGACGCTTCCGTTAAGCTAGTCGCCAGTCCGCCGGTACCCAGGTGCTTTCGCAGCCCCTGATACCTGCTACTTCAGATTCGCAGGCCTCTACTGAGACCCATTCGAATGCCATGAGATGCTTCTTTGACTATGGAACCTGCGGATGTCTCTTGGATGGGTCAGGAGCCGCTGTGCAGGCACCGGTCTCTGGGGGTCTATTCAGGCCTACAGAAATTCATATTAAACCGACTCAATCATTTCCATCCAGAACGTCCGAATTCCTTGGGCCAAAAACTCGCACTATGCCTAGAAAACCGATGACAAAACCGCAGGCTCAGGCCCATATGCCTCAAAAACAAATGCTTAGAATGGCTGAAGACCTTATTACCTTAATTAGGGGAAGCCAGCCTTCCCCCTCTGAGACCTAGAACGGACTTGCTTCCCGATTCTTCTGATCGGGAATCTGATATTTCTGTTCCTTCTGATTACCAGAATCTGCCCTTATCTACTTATGAGGATTCTGATGCAGAGGATTTCATTCCCTCTGCTTCCCCTCCAGAAGATTTTTCTTTCGGTGAAACCTTGCATACTCTTAGGGAGCATTTCCACTGGGAAAGCCAGGATTACTCTGAGTCCAAAAAGAGACTTAGGGAATTCTTACTCCTGCCTCAACACAGGCCTTTAGCTATCCCTCCTGTTCTGGACATTGTAGATGATGCTTTCTTGGAATCTAGCCTTACCTCAGACACTTCACCTCCAGCTCCCAGAAAACCTGACCGGTACTACAGAATACCTGACTCTCACAAGATGTTCTTCGTGTTTCACTGCTGCAGTCATTACACTTGGGTTATCCTGCTGTCAGGCGGGCCCGCAGTCAGCCTGAGTTCCAAAGTCTTGGTCCGGCGTCGGTTGCTGTCACCTCTTAACTGACGTCAGTGCGCCAGGGGTATATAAGAAGCAGCCAACGCCATTTTCTTCAGTCTTTCTTGCTGCGCGGTGCCCGAAGCAAAAGCAGTTCGCAAGTGCCGGTCGGCCGACTCCTGAGATTTCAAATTCGATTTCAGAACCGAAGTCTTCAATAAAGCTAAGTATCCCGTTGGGGAAACTTTTTCTTGCCTCAGACCGATGTCAGTAAAAGTTAATAATTGTATTTCTTGTGGGAAGCAAATACCTCATAAGGATTTTCATTCTTACTGTATTCCATGCCTAGGGCCAGATCACGACGTCACTAGTTGTCGGTTTTGTGCTAAATTTAACAAACTCACTATTAAACGTCGGTTTGATTTCGCTCGCCATTACTTTGGCCGAAGGTTTAATTATACAATGCCGTCGGAACAACCGACGACTGGAATGCACAAAAAACGGAAATATAAAGATAAGGACAGGCATCCGAGGCCCAAAACTGACGACAAAGCCTCTTCTAGGCCAGTTGCCAGTTTTCAGTGAGGCGCTTTTGCAGCCCCTGACACCTGCTACCTCAGAACCACAGGCCACGACCGACTCCCACGTGGAGGTGCCTAGGCCTCTGGATACTCAAGGTGTTGAGCCAACGGAGATTAACCCTTCAGATGGTCTGGAGCCGCTGAGCAGGCATCGGCTTCTGAGGGTGTTTTCAGGTCTATTGCAACTACAGCCAAGACTAAACCTACATTAAAGACAAAGAAGCAAGTTCAGCATTCACCTGGACAGGCCTCCATGCCTAAAAAACAGATGCTCAAAATGGCCGAAGACTTGATGACTCTGATCAGGGGTTCCCATCCCCCTCCTGATAAAAGGCCTAGGCAGGATACAGACTATGATTCCTCTGACCAGGTTTCAATATATTCTGATTCCTCTTCAGACCAGGGATATTCTTTACCCTCCTGTGATGATTCTGATGCTGAAGAATCTATTCCTTCAGCCTCTCTTCCTGAGGATTACTCTTTTGGGGAAACTTTACATACCATGAAGGAGCATTTCCATTGGGAGGGCCAGGATTTCCCAGAATCCAAGAAAAGGCTCAGACTCTTTCACTGCCTCAGCACAGGCCCCTTGCTGTTCCGCCAGTGTTGGACATTGTGGATGATGTGTTCTCTGAATCTAGTTTAAATCCTGATTCTTTACCCCAGCTCCAGTCAAGCCGGACAGGTACTACAGAGTCCCTGACTCTCACAAATTTCTTTATAAAAACCCTGTTGCTGACCCAGAAACTATTTCCCAGGGTCCAAAAGGGGTTAAGGCTTCCATGGCTAAGAATCCAGGTCCCTCAGATAGGGACTCTAGAGCATTAGACAGATGGGGAAAGGAAGTTTACACCTCTGCAACTTTAGCAGTGAGGGCTCTAAATTGTCAGTTTCACATGCTTAAATATCAGCAATACTTACTGTCTCAATTAAAACAGAAAATGAGTACAAATGCAGAACAACCTGACTGTAAGGAAATGCAAGATTTATTGCATGCAGCTGAACAAGTGGGAAAGCATACTTTGCAATGTGGTTTTGATTCATTAGAAGCTTCTTGTAGAGCAGCAGTTACAGGATCTGTGATTCCAAGGCATGCTTGGTTAAAAGAACAAAGTTTACCAGATCAAGTTTAGGCAAAATTATTGGATGCTCCTTTGCAGCAAGATAATTTATTTGGTATTAAGGAGAAGAGGTATTAAAGAAAATGGAGGATAAGGCAAAATCTATGCAAACAGTGAAGGATTTCTTACAGGTACAGCCACCACGATTTAGCAGAAATTGGCCTACAAAGAATTGGTCCTTTCCAGTATCAGACAGGCCACAAAGAGGGAGATACAGACGCCCAAGAGGCAGATCTCAGCCACAAGGCTCTTACAGACCACAACAGTGGGGTGCTTCAAACCCAAAAGGAGGTGGGGACAAGTCACAACCTTACAGGAAACAGTCCCAATGACTTCCCCTTCCAATGCAAAACTCTTTCCTTTTGGCAGCTCCCTTAGGGGGGAAACTAGCACTTATTTTTCAAAACTGGCAAGCAATCACCCAAGACAAATGGGTGCTGAATATTGTGTCTCAAGGTTACAGGTTCCACTTTCACACTTTAATCAATGGGCAGAGGCACAAAAACAAATTACAGCTCTTATGGACATGAGAGCTATTCAGAAAGTACCACAGCAGGAAAAAGGACAAGGATTTTACTCAAGACTCTTCCTGGTACCCAGAAAGGACAAAGCCTGGAGACCCATTCTGGACCTTTCCACTCTAAATACTTACCTGGATGTTCCGAAATTCAAAATGCTGATACTACAACAGCTCCTTCCCATGTTGGGCAAGAAAGCTTGGCTTGTTACTTTGGACCTCAAAGAGGCATACCTGCATGTCCCTGTCAAGACAAAATTGCAGAAGATACCTCAGATTCATATCTGGTTCAATGCACTACCAATTCTCTGCACTGCCCTTTGGCTTATCTACTGCGCCCAGGGTCTTTACCAAGTGCCTGGCACCAGTAATTGCATTTTGCAGACAAAAAGGAATTCAAATATATCCATATCTGAACGACTGCCTGATTCAAGCAGAGAGCAGGGACATTCTTCTACACCATCTGGTGTTCGTAAAAAGATTAAGTTGCCTAGGGTACACAGTAAACGAAAAGAAATCAAAACTAGTGCCCTCACAAGAGATAATATTCCTGGGTGCCAGCTTAAATACAACGGCCCAGATGGCTTATCTCACGCCAGACAAACAAGGACAACTGACTCAGTATTTTCAATTGATGGCAACAAAGTCCCAACTCCCTGCAAGAAAAATTCTGCAGGCCTTGGGATTCATGGCATCCTGCATACTACTAATTCCATATGCAAGATTGCATTTGAGGAAATTACAATGGTACCTAAAAAGTGTTTGGTCTCAACATTCTCACAGCTTGGAGACAGTAATACCACTAATTCCCTGCCTACAACAGGAGTTTCGATGGTGGGCACAGGCATGTCACCTCAACAAGGGTCAGCCTTTCACTCTTCCCACAGCCAGGCAGACTTTAACAACAGACGCCTCGGATTACGCCTGGGGAGCACACATGGCAGGAAAATGTATTCAGGGCAAATGGACCACAGACCAACTGCATCTTCACATCAATCAAAAAGAGATGTTGGCTGTACAAAATGCCCTTACAGCTTTCAAGGATCTTCTGCATCCAGGACAATTACTATTAAAGACAGACAACACCACTGTAATGTGGTACATAAACAAACAAGGGGGCACTCATTCTTACCCCCTATGCAGACAAGCCATGACCTTGTGGAACACAGCTCTAACCTATCAAGTTCATCTGCAAGCACAATTCCTGCCAGGAAAGAAAAACACTCTGGCAGACGACTTAAGCAGGAACATCATGGATCCTCACGAGTGGAAATTAAATCCCCAAGTCTTCAGCATGATAATGCAAAAATGGGGGTGCCTGGATATAGATCTTTTTGCCTCACCACTGAATTACCAACTACAAAAATTCTGCACAAGGACTTATCACACACAAGCATGGAAAGTGGATGCTCTTTCGTTCAGCTGGAAAAGCCTAAATGTTTATGCCTTCCCACCTCTGCCTCTCCTTTCAAAGGTACTCCTAAAAGCCAGACAAGAAAAAACACAGATGATTCTGATTGCTCCAGACTGGCCACGCCAGCATTGGTACCCAATATTAAAGAACTTAGCTCAAGGCCCACCTTGGATTTTGCCTCAATTTCCACACCTTCTGACTCAGCAGAACAATCAGATACTGCACAGTCAGCTCAAAACCTTAAACCTGGCTGCATGGCAGATTCATTAGCCAAACAGACAACTTCTCTCTCTAAAACTGTTATGGATGTCATTTTGGAGGCCAGGAGGCCTAGCACCAGGAAATCTTATTCAGAAAAGTGGAGGAGATTCTGTGCCTGGAACCAGGCTCAAAACCTTGATCCTCTGGTCCCTAACATTCCTCAGATACTACAATACTTGACTGAGATGCTGGACAAAGGACTATCCTTCTCATCCATTAAGATTCACGCTTCTGCCATCTCGGCTCATTACAACACAGCTCATATTTTCTCTCACCCATTGCTAAGGCAGTACCTCAGAGGGGTAAAAACATAAGACCGCCCTGGAGAACACCAACACCAACTTGGGACCTCAACTTCATTTTGGAAAAGCTCACCTTGCCTCCGTTTGAACCAGCCAATTCAGCAGAGTTAAAATATATCATGGAAAACTGCTCTGCTTCTGGCAATAACCTCAGCACGAAGAGTCTCAGAACTGCAGGCACTAATGGCAGTGGAGTCTTTCATCATTTTCCACCAAGACAGGGTTTCTTTAAGAACAAACCCTACCTTTATGCCTAAGGTGGTATCCAGTGTGGCTCTTAACCAAACTATTCACTTGCCAACTTTTTATCCAAATCCCCAGAATAAAGGGGAGAGACTTCTACATTCCTTGGACATACACAGGCAATTGCGCTTCTACTTGGACAAAACAAAAGCTTCCAGAAAATCTGAACAATGTATCATATGCTGCAGGATCACAGGGAAAGGCTGTTTCAAAGCAGACCATTTCAAAGTGGATAGGACACTGTATCTGGTTCTGCTACACACAACATGGGAAACCTGTACCTAGCAGCATTAGACCACATTCCACCAGGACCACTGCCACTTCTACTGCCTACCTTAGAGGAGTACCTACCAAAGATATCTTGGAAGCTGCAACTTGGAGTTCAGTCAGGGCCGGCCTTAGCTGAAACGGCGCCCTAGGCGAAGTACTGCTGTGGCACCCCTTAAGCCCCACCCACACCATATTTAAGGAACACCCCTATTTGAGCCACACCCACATATGGGTCACTCCCACCAAAAGCACTCCCGTTTTCAATTTTTAAATGCATGAAAAATCATACTGTAACAGATACCTTGCAGTGTAGTTAAACTGCAAGTGCAGCCTGAGGTCTGCTTATGGACATTTGTCAACATTCATGTTTTATGCAGAGGAAAGTCTGCTATTATTCACATGGAGGGTTGTAGCCTCAAAGGACCCTGTTTTGCACAAAAAAGTCCTGGCTCTGCACCTCCTCTTACTTCTGTTAAGTTGGAAAAAAGTACCATTTTTGACATGCATGGTCTATTTTAGGCAAAAGCCATAACACCCACAAATAAGCCTACAGGTAAAATTAAGTGCAGGTTTCAGTATCTTGGAATGAGTGATAGAGTAATAAAGATAAAATATAAGTTTAATAAATTATTGATATTGACTGTGAAAAACAATTGAAGAGTTCATTTTCAGTTGTAACATTGGATCAACTATTAATATTGACTAAAAAATAATTCAACAGTTCATTGTCAGGTGTGACATTGGCTTTAATGCAAAAATAGGAGGTTTAAAAGGGAGGCAACCTAGAAACTCAAAAGTATGCAAAGCAAAAATAAAAAAATGCAAAACCTGGGCAAAAAATAAAGCAACAAAATGGATGAAAGTAATAAAAGCATCTATTAAAAAGGCATGGATTGAGGTTTGATCCTGTGGGGCCTGCAGATCTTGCATCACATGTTAGTATTTTACATGGGGAATTAGATTTTTTTTAATTACATAATATAAAAATGTACATGATATAGTAAAAGATTTTGACTATCTGAGTAAGGGATAAAGGGCTCCTAACTGGTGTAATCTTTGTCCACCTAATAACTTAATACAAATGACAGCAACAGCTTCTGTGAGAAATCTTTTGCATCTTAGCACAAGCTCCTAGAAAAAAAAAAAAACAGTGGGAGATAAAATGGAGAGGCAGTGAGAGAAACCCAGGAGGCTATGCATATAGTAATTACAGCAGAGGACAGAAAAGATGAGTAGTTATGGAGGAAATGGTGATGCGGTGGAGGCTAGGAAAAAAGTACAGATAATGATCACTTTAGAGATGAAGAATAGTCTTTACATCAGGAATATCACTAGCTAACATAATAAAGTATGTACCTGGCTAGTCTCACACACCTTAACTATTAAAGTTAAAAAAAACTAACACAGTGCTCTTCTGTACTCCAGAAATGCTGCCCAACCATGCTATCACCACCTGGTTCATTTCCCATAACCAAAATGACACACTTGAAACTCTCATTCAGTGCAGAAATCTTTGCATCTAGCTTGACCCTTTACTTAACATCCAAAGTCATAATCAGACACAGTTTGGGGAGAGGGGGGAACAGTCCCAACTCCAATCATCCGATTTCAACACCTGCAAAGTGTCAGTTCACAAACTTTCAAACATGTCCCACAACACCAGGGAAAACTGAACATTTGGCATATAAAACTTTAAGCTCCCCCTTTCCCCGAGCTATATTAAAATTTCTGTAAGCTATGGCAAAGCCGGCAAATAGTACTAGAAAATTACCAGTTTCCTTCATATAAACTTCTAATTGCAGTAAAGCATTTGTTCTCCAAACTCCCTACAATAAACAGCAACTATTACTTGTACTGGAGCTTGCACACGCAAACACACAAGCAAGAACTACACTGCCTCAATAGCATAGCTGTACAAGAGCCATCAGGGAGCAAAAACAAGTGTGCTCCTAGCTAGTAAACACATATGTAATGTTTTAGGGCATAGACTGGCAAACCCTAGCAACAAAGCAGAATGGTACTTCAGCACTTTTTGCCTGCAAGTCCAGTTGTTTCCATTTCTAAGAGAATTTCTTGCTAACGTGAACATATTTTTCCAATATAAACGACCTATTTAAAAATATGCAACTTACACTGTTAACCAAAAAACTGAAACTGCAGCAGTACAGGTATTAATGCAAAAGCTCTTACAGTAAAGTATAACAGTTTGCCTTTCACTGGATATTTGTAAAAGTAGGAAAACAAAATCCACAATAACAAACCATCCTGGGCAAATGGTAGAAAAATATCAATAGCTTTCCTTCACACACCTCGGTCATAAATAGAACTGCCACCCAAATGCATTGCTAGCCCCTAGACCAAAACTGTAGTAAGCCTAGCCATTCCAATGGCCTAAATTACATTCATAGGTTGGTACTAGGCTATCGGCCCTAGGGCCTATACAAGCCTAGCCATAACAATTCCCTGGCTATTTCTTCCCACAGTATTTACTTCCCAATAAATAAGTCAAATACTTTAAAGACAAAAACATGCTTCCATCATTAGAAAGACAGTTATCACCACAGCAAGTCTAAGGTCAAAATTACAACATGCTATAAACATTAAACAGTGTCAGCAACATAAAATTAACAAAAAGGTAAAAGTGTGTGTTGGGGGGGAGGGGTCTCCAATACTTAACCAATTTTCCTGGACTAGTGACCACTCTTGTGAAGTGCTTTCAAATGAAATATGGCTCCTTTCGGCCAATGTATTAAAACTAGTAAAACAAACACAGCATCTCCCTAGAATACAACATATACAGACTACCCATTACAGTCAACAAGCTTAACTAGCAGAGTACAAAATTAAAATGTAAAATCTCAACATGTATCTTTCACTTAAACATCATGTGTACAAACAGCATCTGGTACTGCAATCTCACCCAGGTTAGTCTTGGCGCATCCCATGTCTCACAGAAAACTCCGAATTCCAAGATCATACCCCCCTTTTGACCTTCGACCACAAAAGAGCAGGCACAATTGCAAGCATCACAACTTCTTTTCTTAGAATTCCGGACAAAGCCAAAAATAAGGAGGGGGAGAGTAAGTGTTACAATAGTTTTTAAACGATTAAAGAACACAGTCAGTCAGTACTGCTAAAGATTAGTTTCATAACTCACTGAATTGCATTTTGAATTCAAGCTAGTTGTATTAACAAGCAAGCTTGAATTCCAAATTCTGTTCAGTGAGAGTTATGATATAATGTGTGATCTGCAGGAATGTATTCTTCACCTCTGGAACAACCTTCTACATGTCAAATGGAGTAGTACCCTTGTCAATTCCAAGGTAAACCTAGATAATCAGATGGGTAGGCTTAAATTCTCCCCAGTCTATCTTGTCAGACTGAACTTTCATGGACCCATTCATAAAAATTACAACCACCCCTCGATTATAACTCAAATATCCATAGTTGCCTGTCATTTGAAACCTATACATTCTATATAATAAATTTACAAAACCGCATTTGTGTGTTATCTGCAAACATCTCATCCTTCCTTTTCAAGCTTTATACAAAAATATAATGCTTCCCTATTTAGAAAAAATGGTAGTTCAGCTTAGTGCAGCTGAATGAACTCTGGAATACGCCAGCCTCAGAATTCACTGAAATAGTCTGCAATGAAAATGAAGCTACTGTAATTTTCAGAAGACTTTATTCTCAGCCTTTTATTTTTCTACGTACATATGAGTAAGGTTATTTTCACAGACATGAATGCTTTAGCACCATCCCCATCTAGTGATAGAAAGTTATACTGTGTTTTTAAAATATACTCTACCCAAACCATCAAATAAAACTGCTCAAAAATATGTTGACAGTGTAATCACAGTTAAGTTATATTAAAGTGTGGGTAATGTTTTATTTAACCAACTGTACTCTTCATTAGCTTGTTCTTTTCCTTCTTAACCTACCAGTGCACAAAAAAAAAAAGTCCAGCATTACCCACTTTCAAACATGCTGTACTAATTAAATATATGTGGAAGATATCAGTGCTAGCCCCCCTGTGGTTTAAATATTAATGTGACGAAATTACCTAAAGCCAACAGTGATGTGACAGCCCAACTCCTATGTAAAAGTGGGAAAAGGGGGTTGATGACAGCATTCAGTTAGCCAACTGCATGTAGTTTAGGCCAGAAGCATAGCAAGGATGATGCAAAGGGGGCAGCTGCCCTGGACACAAGGTGTTAAAAGGACACAATCAACAGATTCAAATCCGATTAGTCAGTAGTGCAGTATTCATTTCTGTACCAACATTTCTGAATGTCGATACAGAAAGGAATAGGACTGAAGCGCTTGTTTCAGCATTTCGTGTGTGGACTAAGTTGTATCAAATAGAGCAAGAATTTTGCAACATTTTTCAACAGAAAACTTTTGTTGTGTGTGTGTGTACTCCTCATGCAAACATTAAGGATGGACATAATGCTGCCCCTTAGGAGAGAAGGGAGGAGAACCAGATGAGAGAATAAACATTTTTTAGCTTAGTGTTTGAGGGGTGTCAGATCAGGGAGGGAGCTACAGCTCTCATTTGGGCTTCAGTCTGTAGCTGCAACGTTAAGATGGGAGCCTTAGGCATAGGCCAACTAGGCGTCGCCTAGGGCGCTGCTCTAGCAGGGGCACTTTTTCAGTAATTATTTAATGTAGGTAGACCAGGATGGGGGCACTGGGTGGTGTGGTGGGGGGCGCCATGGAGCACTTTTGCCTAGGGCACCAGTTGACCTAAGGCCGCTCCTGATAGAAAAGGAAATGTTTTTAAGCTTTATGTTTCACTTTTTTTACCAGTGTGACAATTGTATTTCTTTCTGGTTATTTAGCAGGATTTATAGTATTTCAAGGGAGTTATAAAAAGATAACTTCTCACTGGCTTGCATTGTAAGCCAATTACAAGTATACATTTCAGATAGTTGCTATAATACAGAGGTATAATTTTTGATATCCTTTATGTACTTGTAACATAGAATGAGTTCCATGAAAGAGTCTTGCAACACTATTGCCCTGTACCACCACATCGAAGTGTGCTAATCCTATCCCTCCCATTGGCCCTAACCCCAACTCCACACATTAGGGCAGCAACTTAAACATTAACTGTACAACTACACAATGCACACAGGCACGTAACATAACACAGACAAGCATAAATCTAAAATGATCTCCTTTCCTAAGCCGTACTCTAACCCTAACCCATGGACACCAGCATAAATAACATTAAAGCGATCTCCTCCTCTAGCCATAACTCTAAATCTAAGCCATAACTGCTCATGCACAAACATGCTCACACACTGGGCCCTGATGCTGAAACTTTCATTATAAACCAAAGTTTTGCCATTGCCACCTACTTCCATTTAAATGTATTCAATATCCAACATTTGACTCCTCCGCTCAACACATCTTGCACTCAGTCAGGTATAAAGTAGCCAGCAAAGTTACATACCATAAAATAATAAAACATAACGTACCCATTACAAGGAACACAACATTGTGTGTGTATCATGTGCACGTCGCTTGAACTGCAGAACGCATTTAGTTGACATTGGCGTCATGACGCACACAAGTTTCTCCTTAAAGGAGAAGACTCTCGCATCGTCAACTAAAGTTTTTTTTTTTTTTTTTTTTTTTTTTTTTTAAATAGCCTCCTAGCAACCCACAGCTGTAAGTGGGAGGGTGCTCGCGTCCCCTCCCCCGCCCTCTGGTTCCAACTTCCAGCGCAAGAAGAGCGCAAACTTTATTAATTAAAATAAATAAATAACTACATAAGGCGCCCTTTACAAGGCCAGCCTGTACGGCGCCCTAGGCGGTCACCTAGTTCGCCTATGCCTAAGGCCGGCCGTGAGTTCAGTGCACACCTTTACCAAGCATTACCATTTGCCTCTTTATTCTAGATCCAGAGCTGGCTTTGCCACTTCAGTGCTGCAGGGCCTCATAGCCACACCAAATCCTCTATAGAGCCAGCCACCCAAACTCAGCTTTGGGATTCTACCCAAGTGTAATGACTGCAGCAGTGAAACACGATGAACATAGTACAGTTTTGTACCTACCATAAATGTAGATGTTCGAGCGTCTTCACTGCTGCAGTCCAGGTTACCCTCCCACCAGCCCCTCTTTCTTATCTGGGACAAACCTATACTACCTATGTGGTGTATTTGCTGGTTACTGAAGGTTTTATTTTTACCTTTTTTGTATGTTTTATTAGCAATATGTATTGCCTACCATTTTTGGGGGCACCTGACATCTGGGGCAAGAAAAACTGAAGAAAATGGTGTCGGCTGCTTCTTATATACCCCTGGCGCACTGACGTCAGGGACGAGGCGACAGCAACCGACGCCTGACGAAGACTTTGGAACTCAGGCCAACTGCGGGCCCACCTGATGGCAGGATAACCCAAGTGTAATGACTGCAGCAGTGAAGACACTCGAACATCTACATTTATGGTAGGTACAAAACTGTACTTTCCTCTTCAAGAATCCTTCTGGGGATCCAGAGACCATTTCCCAAGGACCAAAAGGCATTAAGGCTACTGCTGCCAATAATCCTACCCCATAGAGATTCTAGAGCCCTAGACAGATGGGGTAAGAAGGTATACACTTCTGCTACTTTGGCCATTAGGGCTTTAAATTGCCAGTTTTATATGTTAAAGTATCAGCAGCATATTATGGGACTACTTAAACAGAAAATGATGTTGATTCCTGACTGTGCTGAGCACAAAGAATTGCAATATTTAATGCATTCTGCAGAACAAGTTGGTAAACATACTTTACAATGTGGTTTTGACACTTTAAAAAAGCATCTTCCGGGGCTGCTGTCACTGGCTCTGTACTTAGAAGGCATGCTTGGCTTAAGGAGCAAAACTTGCCAGATCATGTTAAAGCTAAATTACTGGATGCTCCCTTAAACCAAGACTGCCTTTTTGGCAACAAAGCAGAAGAAGTCCTCAAAAGGTTTGCGGAAAAAGCTAGATCTATGCAAACTGTTAAAGAATTCCTACAAGTACAGCCTCCCAGATTCAGTAGGCATTGGCCTTCAAAGAACTGGTCCTTTCCAGTCCCTTCCAGGCCTTCTCAGTCCAAACCCAGGAACAGCAGACCACCTAGGCTACAGTCTCTGGCTACGCACAGGTCTAAGCAGTGGGGGGCTCCCACTTCCAAAGCAGGGAGTAGTAAGCCACCCCCCTGTGGAAAAATGGCGCAATGACTTAACCTTAACCCATTCAAGCCCTGCTCAACTACCTGTTCCTTAGGAGGAAAGCTCACCCTGCATGCAAAAAACAGGGAACTTATTACCCAGGACAAATGGGTTTTGAACATAGTTTCCCAAGGATACAGATTCCACTTCCACACACTACCAACCCCAAATGGTTGGTCAGACCTACCCCCAAATCAGTGGGCGGGGGCCCAACAGCAGGTTTTCTCTCTTCTCAGTATCAGGGCTATTCAGCCTGTCCCAGCAGAACAAAGGGGACAATATTTTTATTCAGGACTTTTTCTGGTACCCAGAAAAGACAACTCCTGGCATCCTATCCTGGACCTCTCTATTCTCAACACCTTTCTGGTGGTTCCAAAATTCAAAATGCTAACTGTTCAACAGCTTCTTCCTATGCTAGCCAAGGATGCCTGGCTGGCAACCCTAGATTTAAAGGAAGCTTACCTGCACATCCCAATAAGAGGATCCTGCAGACAATACCTACTTTTCAGGGCAGGCTCCATGCATTTTCAGTTCTCTGCACTTCCCTTTGGCTTATCTGCTGCACCTAGTGTGTTCACAAAGTGTCTAGTTCCAGCCATCGCATTTTGCAGGGAGAGAAATATTCAAATTTACCCATACTTGTACGATTGTCTGATTCAGGCAGAAAGCCAGGACTTGCTATTACAACACCTGGCATTCGTAAAGAAACTTCTAATCTCACTGGGGTACGCCATCAACGAAAATGAATCGCACCTAGTACCCTGACAACAGATTATATTCCTGGGAGCATGCTTGAACACAACTTCCCAGATGGCATTCTTCACTCCAGAGAAACAAGTTTATTTGACAACCTACTTCAAGTTATTGGCCACAAAACCCCAGCTATCTGCAAGGAAAATACTGCAAGCTTTGGGGTTCATGGCCTCTTGCATTCTACTAATTCCATGTGCAAGACTGCATATGAGGAAACTCCAATGGTATCTAAAAAGTCTATGATGTCAACATTCTCAGGACCTGGAAACAATGATTTTTATCATTCCTTGTATGAAGACAGAATTCCTTTGGTGGGCAGAGGCCTGCTACCTTAACAAGGGACTCCCTTTCACTCTACCTCCTGCCGCCCAAACCCTAAGAGCAGCCCCATCAGACTATGCGTGGAGGTCTCAACATGGCAAGGCAGTGCATTCAGGGCAAATGGAACCTGTGACAGATGCACCTGCATATCAATCAAAAAGAAATGCTAGCTGTACAGAATGCTCTGGCAGCCTTCAAAGACCGTATTCTTCCAGGACAACTATTGGTAAAGACAGACAACACCACAGTTATGTGGTACATAAACAAGCAGCGGGGAACCCACTCGTACCCTCTCTGTAGACTAGCCATGGCTCTGTGGAGCACAGCCTTGAGCTATCAAGTACACCTATAAGCACAATTCCTGGAAGACAAACTAAATTCACTGGCAGATGACTTGAAATCTCATGGAACCACACGAATGGAAACTAGAACTGAAAATATTTAACCTCTTGAGGAACAAATGGGGGACTCCAGAGGTAGACCTGTTTGCCTCCTCCCAGAACTACCAGTTGAACAAATTCTGCACAAGAACTCCCCACAGTCAGGCTTGGAAAGTGTAGGCCCTGTTGTTTACCTGGGAAAGCCTCTCGGTTTATGCCTTTCCCCCTCTGCCTCTCCTCTCGAAGGTTCTACCAAAGATCAAACAGGGCAAGCCAAGGACAATACTGATTGCACCAGACTGGCCACGCCAGCAAAGGTACCCCCTCTTGCGCAGTATGACACTGCTACAACTGTGGCACCTGCCTCAGACCCCTTCCCTGCTGTCCCAGCAGGTGGGCCAGATTCTGCACCCTCAGCTTCAAACCCTGAACCTTGCAGCCTGGCTAATTCCTTGAGCTCTCCTCTAGCATCCCTCAGTAAGCAGTTGATGGATGTCATTCTGGAGGCAAATAAGCCTAGTACTAGAAAATCCTATGCTGAAAAGTGGAAAAGATGCTGTTCCTGGAGCCAGGCTCAGGGGATGGGCACAACGGTGCCCAGCTTACCTCATACTCTAGAGTACTTAACAGAAATGCTCCACAAGGGCTTATCCTTCTTGTCAGTTAAAATTCATGCCTCTGCCATTTCAGCACATTATAATACTGAGCCATCCCTCTTCTCTCACCCCTTGCTAAAACAATTCCTTAGAGGGGCCAAAAATTTAAGACCCCCCAGGAGAGCTCCCACTCCAGCCTGGGGCCTTAACTTTGTATTGGAAAAGCTCACTCTTCCCCCCTTTGAGCCAGCTGCTACAGCAGAGTTGAAATTCCTTTCTTGGAAAACAGCCTTCCTTCTAGCCATCACTTCAGCAAGAAGAGTGTCTGAATCACAGGCCCTCATGGCAGTGGAACCCTTCATTATCTTCCATGCGGACAGGGTTTCCCTCAGGACTAATCCTTCCTTTATGCCCAAGGTGGTGTCTACTGTGGCCTTAAATCAGTCCATTCATTTGCCTACTTTTTTCCCTAATCCACAAAACAAAGGGGGACGAATACTGCACTCTCTGGATGTGCACAGACAACTTAGATTCTATTTGGACAGGACTAAACCTCTCAGAAAATCTTAACAGTTGCTAGTTGGCTTTACTGTAGGGGCAGAGGGGAAGGCCATTTCAAAGCAAACCATTTCCAAATGGATAGCCCATTGCATTCATTTCTGCTACAAGCACCATGGAAAACCTACCTTACAAGGGGATAAGATCACATTCCACCAGGGCTGCATCTACCTCTGCAGTTTTTCTCAGAAGAGTCCCTACCAGGGACATCCTAGAAGCTGCTACCTGGAGCTCTGTACATACCTTCACCAAGCATTACCACATGCCTATGTTTTCTAAATCCAGAGCTGGATTTGCCACTGCAGTTTTGCAGGGCTTTAATAGCTTGCCGTAATGCTCTTTTAACTTCCTCCTCCCTTCCTTAGCTTTGGGAATCAACCCAAATGTGATGACTGCAACATTGAAACATGAAGAACATAGTACAGTTGTGTACACTTACCATAAATGTAGATGTTTGAGTGTATTCACTGTTGCAGTCCTGGTTACCCTCCCTCCAGCCCCATGACTTCTCTTGGCTCTACCTTTCCTTCTTGTTGGTATATTTATTTTTTTCTTGTGTATTTGTTTTTTGATGGGGGTTTACCTTGCCATATAATTGCTTCCTATTGTGGGGGCACCTGACATCTGGGGCAAGAAAAACTGATGTAATGGCGTCGGCTGCATGTTTTATACCCCTGACGACCTGACGTCATGGAAGAAGCTACAGCATCCAGCGCAGAAATCCAAAGACTCTGATATTCAGGCTGGCTGAGGGCTATCTGCCGGCAGATAAACCTAATGTGATGACTGCAACAGTGAATACACTCGAACATCTACATTTATGGTAAGTGTACAGAACTGTACTTTTTGAGGCATTGAAGTTCATGCACTGTAAATTACTTTTCTTGGTGACCATTTCTTCTGTTCATATGATTTTGGAGCTTCAAGCCTTTATGTACATATGTATTTCAACAAGGTAGGGTGTCATCCGTATGCAATCCCACTTATGTTTTCCAGTTTATCTCCAGTATTTTTGGTAGGTGTCACACTTTCAAAAGTGTTTTTGGAGTAGATTCTCAGTCAAGTCAGTTAACCTCACAGTTTTGTTTGCTGGGGTGATGACCAGCAATGAAAAGGCCCTGCACATCCTGGGTATAAGCTGACAGCCTAGGTTTTGCCGAAGTCTGGTGAAGGGGATTAGGAAGACAAACCATTTGTTTGTTTCCTTTCCTCCAGGGAAAGGAGGATTTGCTGTTGTCAAGCTGACACTTTACAGATAGGTTGTCCTCCACACTGCTGTTTGCTATCAGTCTATACTTAAAAGCTCACTTCACAAGATGAGTGATTTCCTCCACTGCTTTCTTCAGGAATGTCTGCATTGTGGATGTCTTTTTCTGAGTTGTGAATGAGATGGGTTGCATCTGGAAAGGTAATATAAGACTCGACTGTGTACTTTTACATTAGTTTTTTTCCTTGCTGCCTACCTACCAGAAACCCTCTTATGATCCTTTTGCCTATTCACTCCCTCCAGAGCAGCAGCCACTCACAGAGGGGTGTATATTAGATTATCGAACTTTTAAAAGTTTGAATACCATATGGTCAACACCATATGTTCGAACTCATAAAAGTTTGAAAATCAAAAACCTACCTGAAAGGTTAAGCGGGGGGGGCAAGACCCCCTGCACACCCCCGCTGTTTAAATATACCAACTCCGAGATTGCACTACAGTGCAGACTATGGAAAACTTCCATTTCCACACTGTACGGAGATCTCCATTGAAACGTTCGAACATTTACATGTTTGATCATATGGTGTCGACCATATGACGTTTGAACATGTAAATGTTCGATAACGTAATATAGACCCCCACAGAGGTATCTTCCAAGTAGATATCAAGGGCTTCTTTTTTATTTTAATTTTTTCGCTGTAAGCCATAACCTCTGCCCTAGTGGCTAACATGCACATACAGAGGCTTGCAAACCTTCCAGTAGAAGCTGTCCACATCCCCCGAAGGCTATTGCACAAACATGGCTTTGCAAAGCCAAGCACATGTCTTCAGCTTGAGTGCTGCATGCTGTACAACTCTTTTCTCAGTAGTTGTGGGTATTATACCAGATTGACTTCTGTCTTTCATGCTGATTGAGATGATGCCAGCTGTTCCTCCCTGCCTTCTCTGTCTGGCTCATCCAGCACCCAAGTCTGTTCAAACATTGGTCACACAGTGGGTTGTAGTCAAGATTTTATTCCATCTGTGGCATCTAGTCAGGCATCTTTTACATGTTTGATAATGTTTCTTTCCACTTTTGCAGGACCGCACTCATTAGTTACATGAGAATGAACTGATGGGGTCTGGAGATGCCAATGCTTTTGTTCATAGGTTCATACTAGGCTTTCTGCCCTGGGGCATTTATAAGCCTAGCCCGATTGTGTTTGGCTTACGCCACCCCTTGATTTGAGTATACTGTGCCCTTTTTAAAGTTTAGTTTACTGTGCCTCTGTCTAATAGTGACATGGAAGTAATCCCCGGGACAAACCTACGATCCCCCATCCACTCATCAAGATTCTTCTTGAAGAGAGTCAGTGAGGTGCTCTGCCTAACATGAATTGGAATTCTATTCCAGAGCGAAGGGAGCCTCTGGGTTATGAATCTGTCCCTCCAGCATGTTCTATTTATTTCTGTGCTGAGGTTCAAGTCCCTCGAGCGCGTGGTTCTAAGGGATTTAGATTTACTGAGGTGGAGCATGTCCATTAATTCTGGGTTGGACATAGCTTTATATGTCAGGCATAGATCGCCTCAAGTAGGCGGTATGCAACTGAGTAGAGCTGGAGTTTTTAACCGAGCAGCATATGGCATCTGTTTGAGTCCCTTGATCCTCCTGGTGAGGTACTTTTGGGGTCTTTCTAATTGCTGCAGGTGTCGGGTAAGGTACATCCCAAAGGGGGCATTGTATTCTATGATGGGCCTGATGAGGGATGAATAAAGGGGCATGATTACCTCTCTTGATCTAGATGTGAATCCTTTCATGATGATGTGGGCTATGTAGAAGGTCTTTCTAACCACTTTGGCAATGTGGTTGTCAAAGGAGAGATTGCTATCAACTTGGGTCCCCAGATCCCTAATTACTTTCTCTGTACTTAATGGGTTACCACCTATGTGGTAATTTGTAGGCACATTGTTTTTGCCAAAGGGTATGACTATACAATTTTTGGCATTTAGCTTTAGAGCATGGCTCTGGCACCAGTTATCCATCTCTGCGAGACCTTTTTGAAGGATGTTTGTGTCAGCTGGAGAGTCGATTATGGCACCCAGTTTGCAGTCATCTGCAAACTTGGTGAGCCATAGTCCTCCCACGTTGGCCTGTACCTCAGAAAAGTAAATACCGAACAAGAGTGGTCCCAGGACAGAACCTTGTGGGATGCCACTTGTGACCGGTTTCGAGTCTGACATGGCTCCAGCAACTCTGACTCTGTGGGTTCTGTCTTTGAGCCAGTTTGCGACCCATCATGTGACATAGGGGTTTATATTTAGGCTGGATAGCTTATCTATGATGCCCGAGTGGGGTATTGTGTCAAATGCCTTTGCGAGGTCCAGATAGGCTGTGTGGACTACCTTCCCTTCATCTATGGCCTTGGTGACTGTTTCGAAGAAGTCGACCAGGTTCAAAAGGCAGGATCTGCCCTTGACAAAGCCAAATTGGGTAGGATCTAGTGTCTGTAGGTCCCCAATGTCTTTGTTTATGAGTTCCATGATGATCCTCTCCATAGCCTTGCATACTAGGCTAGTCAGGCTTATGGGGCGATAGTTTCCAGGGTCCGCAGAGGCGCCACCTTTGCGGAGTGGGACCACTGTTGCTGTACGCCATTCTTTGGGCACATATCCTGTAGTGAAGCTGAGATTTGGAGTTCATGTAGGACGCAACCCAGGATGCCATCTGGTCCCATGGAAGCAGTGTTTTTTGTTTTGGAGAGGGCGGCCTTCACCTGAGCATCAGAGATGTTTGGGAGGCTGCACTCAGCCGGGATACTTGCTCTTTTGGGGGGGGGGGGGGGGTGGAGAAGTTTGCACTGAACCTGTCTGCCAGGATATTGGCGATGTCTGTGGGTTCAGTGTATTTTTTGTCGTTTAGAATCAACACAGAACAAGTCTGGGAGTTGCATCCCAGGTTCCTAACATAACTGAAAAAAGCCTTATGATTGTCTTTAGTGTCCTGTGCAATTTTTCTCTCGAAGCTGGCCTTGGAGGATTTTATGAGGGATCGTAATTTTTTGCTAGTACTGATCAGAGATGCCTTCCCTTTTAGGGATTTTGCTCTATCATTTAGTAGCTTCCTCCTTCTGTTGTACAGTTTATTTATGGCTGGGGTCCACCAGACTGGACGCCTGCCTTTGGATGATTGGGTCTTGATTTTGTTTGGGAAAGCATGATCCATGCATTCCTGGAGATGTCCGTAGAATGCGTTTATATAGGATTCTGCAGTTTGGGCCGTAGTTTCCACTGGCCCTGGGGCCTTGAAGGATTGCACTTCAGTTTTGAGAAGTGTGAAGTTCGCTTTTGAGAAGTTTTTCACTGTGGTTTTTTGGGCTGGGGGTGGGGTCGGGATGTGGATATCCAGTGAAATTAATTTATGGTCTGATCTTACCAATGAGGGATATACTTCTGGTATGGAGCATAGAGTCCCTATGTTGGTAATGATCAGGTCTAGTATGTTTTCCCCTCTTGTGGGAGCAGTGACTAGTTGTTCCATAGCATTTGAGTTTATAAATTCCAGGAACCTTTGGGCTAAGGTGCTGGGGCTTGAGTAATGCTCCCAGTCTATGTTTGGGTAGCTGAAGTCGCCCAATATAATGATGTTCGGAGAGATCTTAGTGTTCTCCAATGTTTTCAGGAAAGCCAAGTGGGATTCCTGACTTTGAGTGGGTGGTCTGTAGGATGCTATAAACTGAAAAGCAGTCTTGCCCACTGTCAGTTGCACATGGATGGTCTCCGATACTTCGTGCACTGCCACTAACCTGGAGGTGTGGATATCCTTGATAAATATGAAAACTCCCCCTCCTTTTGTGGTTCGGTCCGGGTTTTGGGGCCGAAAAGCATGATATGAGGTATAACCTGGTAGTGCTGGGGTGCTCTCTGGAGCCTTGAACCAGGTTTCTGTCACTGCACAGATATCGATGTTCTCCATACTGAGGAGAGCTTAGAGTGCGTGCATCTTGAGGTTAAGACTTCTGGCGTTTAGCAGCATTACCCTTAGTTTCTTGTTCCTTGTGCTGTCTATGGAGGTGGGTTTATCTTTTGAGCCTTGCCTAAAAAAGGCACTATGGCGGTGGCAAGAGCCTTTGCCAATATCCGAAAGCCCAGGGGTGACAGGTGCAAGCCGTCCCTAGCGAAGCAACGTGGCTTGTCAAGCATGTCATCCCAGGCTGACAGACACTGGATCCCCTTTGAATGACACCAAAATTTTAGCCAATTGTTAAAATCGATCATTTTGTCTTTATACTGTGGCATCATTCTAGGTGAGGGTAAGATGCTGCTCAAGGTCAGGGTCATACCGGCCTGGGCTACATGATCAGAGAGCTCCTCTGTCTCTTTTCATGTAGTCGAGGGAGGTACGTCTCAGGTCATTCACGCCAGCATGTACAATGACTGAGTCATATTTGTATTTGCTTTGGAGTGACCTGAGTGCTTGCGTTATGTGGCGGATCCTAGCGCCCAACAGGCAGCTCACTGTGACCTTCTCTTTATTCAGCCTGGTGAGCGGGATGTCAGTGTGTCTGACAATAGAGTCACCTATTACAAGGGTATCACGTGTGTTATTCAGCCTTAAGGGCTGTGACTGCTTGGCACACTGACTTTGTGTGCTATGTGTTGTACGTGTTTTGTTTTGGGGTAGCGTTTGCTTGGATGTCTGCTTTGGAGGTCTCTGTTGCTTAGGTAGATTTTTATTTAGAGCCTCTGAGTATGTTTTTGTGTTTTTATGTGTTTGGTTCGCTGTTGTTGTGGGACTATGTGATACTGGAATTGTGTTGTGTGAGGTTACCTTCTCCTCCTGACTGGTTACACCAGTTTTGAGATGAGAGCGCTCAGCCTCCAGTTTGTTTATATGGTTGCATCTCTCACATATATTTGAACCTGTTTGGAGGAGTAGAGGTTTGTCCATGTACATGAGACAGTTGTAACATTGCCTCAAAATTCCCAGATTCACCAGCTGGACTGGAGAGGAAACCATTGACTGACCTTTGGACATGCTAGAGTAATATAGGGAACTGAATTAAAATGGACCAATAGGGGACAAGGTAATCGTAGAGAGTATAAGAGTAAGTAGTGCTTATGGTTTATTAGTGCTAACTTGTAAGATTACTTATTTGTACCAGTGAGGGGCCTTAGAATGAGAATATGGTGTTTAATTTGAGAGAGAGAGCAGTTCTAAGGGAAAAAGTGAAGAGCAGACTTTGTGGAGCCAGGAATAGTTTAAACCCAATTAGGCGGTGCTGCCCGATGTTGCGCTATGCAAGCGCACAAAAGAGGGTTTTAAGAGAGGGAGATCAAGGAGTTTGGAATTGACCCAAAAATGGCCAATAAAACTACAGTTTCAAGGCAGTAACCACTCCCACAGGGGCAGGCAGGCTGCTCAATGTTTATCACTGCCACTGATGAACATAGAGACTTCCCTTTAGCCCAAGCAAACAATGGCCTCCAAGAAACTTACAAACAGTTCAGAACAGCAAATCTGTAACTGAACTTTTTTAAATCTCAGAAAAGTGGGAAAAAAGCAAGATTTTTTATTTTTAAGGAAAGCAGAGGTTCACAAGTATCAGCAAGTTAGAACAGTGCAGTAAATGACCCCACACTTGAGTGCTAGGCCAGAGACAGATAAAATGCAAGTTTTAAGAAAAAAACGATTTTAAAAATAAGTGCAGGCAGGAAATTAAATAATCAGCTCTAGGTTGTGTTCTAAATACAGTTACCAACACAGAAATCAAGTTTAACAAGCCAGAAAATGCTCAAAAGTAGGCGGCAATGCAGAAAAACTTAACAAATAATCTGAAGCAAAATACTTAAAATCTCAAAAGTGGCTCCTTTCTTCTCTCAGAGTTTTCTCCTCTTGGTGGGTGCTTCACCAACAGCCAACAAGTCCAAAAAGACGCTAAAACCACGAGGCAATCTGGTTTTAAGAGAGAGAGATCAAGGAGTTTGGAATTGACCCAAAATGGCCAATAAAACTACAGTTTCAAGGCAGTAACCACTCCCACAGGGGCAGGCAGGCTGCTCAATGTTTATCACTGCCACTGATGAACACAGAGACTTCCCTTTAGCCCAAGCAAACAATGGCCTCCAAGAAACTTACAAACAGTTCAGAACAGCAAATCTGTAACTGAACTTTTTTAAATCTCAGAAAAGTGGGAAAAAAGCAAGATTTTTTTTGTAGCTGGCTCTTTATGTCCACTTCACTTCACTTCACTATGCACTTTAGTGTGTATGCAAGGGCATCTGGGAAGATAGAATTTTAGAGAAAAAAAGTGTAAATTTTTGATTGGTAGAGAAGATATGTACCCAACCTAGTACTCTTCAATAAAGGTTCTGTCCCAGATCAACTAATATGGTAAGAGGGTTTCTGTTATTTTAGTCAGATTCACATACAACTAATTTTTGGATACTCTTAACTACATGCATCTTTACTAAACTCATCTGAGAACAATGTGTGTGTTACTTTCTAGTCTCTGGCAAGCAGCTTTAAACTATCCCTGGCTAAAGCACCCCCACTGAAGAAGGTTGTGCAGAATGACACATACACAGCTCCGGCTCCGGCTCTGGTTCCAGCCACCACTGCCAGATTGAAAACTTTGACAAATCTTTCAAGAACTCTCATGTCCAAACAGGAGGATGCGTCTCAACAGCCAGCACCAGCAGAGGTAGGCAACAAAGGCCATCACTAATTTTATGATTTGTATCTTGCTAAAAATTAGTGTATTATGTGTATGAAGAAACAGTATGATTGTCAGTGTAAAAATGCTATTGGATTGCAGTCGGTGTCTGCTCATGTTTTAGTCAAATTTTTTTGCCCACCAATCCCTCCCTTGTATGCCTACCATATGGCTTAATGGTGCAACTCATTCCATTTGTTACATTGTAGGTGAGTGTTAGTTACACTATGGCAGCATGAATAGTGTTCATCCATGCAGAGCAACCATTTGATATTCCGTGACTTGTTAGTGGGAGTCCTGGAATAGCGAGACTAAATGAGAGAAAATATGGATCAAGTATACCAGGTCCAAGGCTGATTATGTTCAGAGTATTCCCTTATCTCAAAGGTATGTAGATTGCAGAGATATCGCATATACATATGTAATGGGCGACAGTGTGTAAGGTCGATAGCTGCATATGGTCGACTAGGCAGTTGAGCAATAGGTGTGCAAGATTGCACAAATTCAGGGTTTGTGAAATATGCCCTTACCTCATTTTTGTGCAGTCTTGGAGTTAGTATATAATTAACAGGGGGTATGGGGGCCTTGCTCCCTGCAAAAAAATTGATGTTTTTGTTTGTTTTTTTGAACGTTAGAGATTTTGTAAACACTGAGGCTGTTTCTTAGTCGTGTGTAGAACTGTGTTGGTTAAGTTGTGTTTGACCTTTTGCAGTCAGTACTATTGCAGTTGGCAGGCGTTTTAGATTATATGTGGTATGTATATATTTAAGTTAAGAGGTACAGGGTGCCTCAACGTTAAAGCAAAGCTGTGATGTTTGACATTTTTACCTCTGTAGTTTTATGTTTTTGTAATTCCTGGGCTTTTGAGTCCTGGAAGTACAGTAGGGAGCCTCCATACAACCACTGGGGAATTTTGTGATGTGCCCTAAAGTCTGTACTTGGATGTCATGTGAGGGTTCTGAGGAGGGCATGAAATTGGTGCAGCATGGGGCCACCACCCACTTCCACCTGTGATATAACCCAGCAGGCAGCCCTACCATAAAGTTAGCAAGGCAAGTCAATTAACAGACTTATCCAAAGGAAGGTGCCGGCTGAACAAATAAGCAAAAACAAAGCACCAGTTCCACAACGAAAAGGCTCAAAATAAAGTAGAGGTTTAATAGGGCTTGTAAACACACCACAGTAGTCCACAGTACACAGAAAGTACGCAGTGTAAAATCACATCAAACGTTTCGTCAAACCTTCTTCAGATAATACAAACACATAAAGCCACTTGTCAGTTACTTAAATACAATTGAATGTAATTGAATCAACGCCTACAACCAATAGATTAGGTAGGTTAATTAATTACATAGTGGTAAATATAAAACTAAAACTGAAAGTGTGCCATACACAATACTAAAATGTAACATTAAAAAGTCCTATCTACTTAGTTGATAAGCAATATATGTTGTTAAATTTAATAAATGCTTGTTTGAACATCATCACAATTAAAACCTTACCTAAAATTTTATAAAATGAACGAGTTATTAAGTAAACAATACTACACTCTACTGGCCAAATTTGATATTGCAACTTCCAATATTTAAAAGGAATAAATAGGAATAAAAAAGGAATAAAAAATGTTGTAATGTAATTTATAAACTTTTTTAAAAAATACTTCTAAAATAAAACTGTTATAATTTAGCTGCCCTTAATTTTAAAACAGGTGCTAAAGAAAACATGTCATTAATCCCAGGATATTTATTTGATTCCAAAGTAATCTGCCAAAATAATTCTCTGTATTCCAATAATGTTTCCCACATTCCACCTCTCGGGTCAATGGGTACTACTTCAACAACAAAAAATTCAAAGCTAGAACCTTTACAAATTAATGTGTGTTTGTACAGAGAATTATTGGCACATGATGTTCTGATATCATATATATGTTCGTAAATCCTTTGTTTAATTCTTCTTTCGCTTTTACCCACATAAAAGGCGTTACAGTTCTTACACAAAGCGATGTAAATAATCCCTTTTGTGTTACAGTTAACAAAGGATTTACACACCAAAGTTTTGTTTCTTGCTACTAAATGGCAGCTATTACCTGTTTTTAAATATGTACAATACCTACAGGCACCACATTTAAAAACCCCAGCTTTTTTCTTCCTTTTATCAGTGATTCCTCTACAACTCGTCTCTATAATTCCTTTTATGTTGTTACCTTTCTTATAAATAAATTTGATGTCATGTTCAAAAATATGACCAAGGTCCGAGACCTGAGAAAAGTTGATCCATTCCTTTTCAAAGATTTTCTTCACTATACTAGATTGACCATCATAAGTGGTAATGAGACCCGAAACGAAACCGTCTTTAGGGTCACCACCTGAATGTGTTCCCACTACAACTTCTGACTTACCAAGTATTGGTGCAAATCTATTTTTTCTCCCCTCCAGGACTTCATTCTTAATGTCCTCAAATAATACTTTTGGGTAGCCTCTTTGTGTGAACATCTTGTACAAGTTTTCACATTCCCTCCTGAAAATTTCATCATCTGAAGTCATTCTACATATTCGGACTAATTGTCCTTTCAGTACACTTTTTTTCTGATGAAACGGGTGGGAACTAGAAAAATGCAAATAAGTGTTTGAAAATGTCTCCTTTCTATGTACCTTAGAAACAAATAGGTCATCAGCCTTGGTAATGTTGACGTCCAAGTAACATACCTCTCTAGCATCAAATTTCCTTGTGAATTGGAGAAAATGTGTTGTCCCATTAATGTATTCCACAAATATGTCAAAATCATCCTTTGTACCTTTCCAGAAAAAACATAAATCATCCAAGAATCTACAATACAAAGTCCACTTGTCAATAAACCTTGGAATCAAAATGTACTTATTCTCCCAGTATGCCATAATAATGTTTGCATAATGAGGTGCTAATGAGACCCCATGGCAACTCCCTTAGTCTGCCTGTAGTATTCACCTTCAAAGAATAAAAAATTGTACTTTAGGACAACTTCCATAAGGACTAAAATAGTAGTAAAATCACTTTGGGAAATGTTCTTTAAAGGTAGTAACATTTCTTCAAACCACGTTAAACCAGTTTCATGTGGGATACTTGTAAATAAATCTATAACATCCAATGTACCAAATCCTGTTGTATCTTTGTACATAGAGGTTTCTATTTTTCTAAGAAAATCCCATGAGTCTTTTAAAATATTCTTGTTCTCATTTACCAAATGCTTTATCTTCACATCAATATACTTAGCAAGAGGTGCAGTAATAGATCCCTCAGAGGAGACAATAGCTCTAAGAGGTGGGTCATTTAAATCTTTATGCACCTTCGGAATCCCAAAGATGCACGGTATTTTAGGTTTTGTTACAGTCAAAAAATTAAAGGTTTTTTGATCAATAGATCCCTCTAGTAGTAGGTCCTGCAATATTCCCCTGTAACACAAAAGGGATTATTTACATCGCTTTGTGTAAGAACTGTAACGCCTTTTATGTGGGTAAAAGCGAAAGAAGAATTAAACAAAGGATTTACGAACATATATATGATATCAGAACATCATGTGCCAATAATTCTCTGTACAAACACACATTAATTTGTAAAGGTTCTAGCTTTGAATTTTTTGTTGTTGAAGTAGTACCCATTGACCCGAGAGGTGGAATGTGGGAAACATTATTGGAATACAGAGAATTATTTTGGCAGATTACTTTGGAATCAAATAAATATCCTGGGATTAATGACATGTTTTCTTTAGCACCTGTTTTAAAATTAAGGGCAGCTAAATTATAACAGTTTTATTTTAGAAGTATTTTTTAATAAAGTTTATAAATTACATTACAACATTTTTTATTCCTTTTTTATTCCTATTTATTCCTTTTAAATATTGGAAGTTGCAATATCAAATTTGGCCAGTAGAGTGTAGTATTGTTTACTTAATAACTTGTTAATTTTATAAAATTTTATGTAAGGTTTTAATTGTGATGATGTTCAAACAAGCATTTATTAAATTTAACAACATATATTGCTTATCAACTAAGTAGATAGGACTTTTTAATGTTACATTTTAGTATTGTGTATGGCACACTTTCAGTTTTAGTTTTATATTTACCACTATGTAATTAATTAACCTACCTAATCTATTGGTTGTAGGCGTTGATTCAATTACATTCAATTGTATTTAAGTAACTGACAAGTGGCTTTATGTGTTTGTATTATCTGAAGAAGGTTTGACGAAACGTTTGATGTGATTTTACACTGCGTACTTTCTGTGTACTGTGGACTACTGTGGTGTGTTTACAAGCCCTATTAAACCTCTACTTTATTTTGAGCCTTTTCGTTGTGGAACTGGTGCTTTGTTTTTGCTCAATTAACAGACTTATTGAATATTGATTGTTTCAAATCCATGTCATTAGGAAGGCAAAACATAGTTCATTCAAGGCTTTCTAACATTTGAATAAATCATTTGTATCAATGTTAAAACAAGTTCGTATAATTCTTTAATGTGTCTGATTCTATGTTAAAAGAGGAGTGGTCATGTACATGAATCTGAATCCAGTTAAGTCAGCTGTGATGATACAGATGCTTCGGATAGGGCATCCATGTCTGGAATTTTTAAGAAAGTATGCTTGATTTGCTTATGACAGTCTCCTTGAGGATGTTGAGGCGCAGGTGTTAGACACTTCTGTATCATGTTATCTGTTCCTCAACAGCAGAATTACTGAAATCCTGGAACCGGAAGGGAAGGGCTGAGCCTTTTTTATAAGAAATGTTATTCTTCAGACATGTCTCCAGAGTCAAACAACTTCCCTGTAGTAGATGTCATAAATCTAGTAATATTTATAGGTCTTGCACAAAATAAAAGTAAGCTTCTAGTTTCTTTGAATGTTTTGGCTTGATTTTACTGTTATATCTGTAAACATAGGTATATTTCCAATTTAAATAGGTTAAAACTTTTCTGAATTAAGGCAATAATGAAATGTTCTCATTCTTTGGTTACTGTTTGTCATTATTTTGAGTCTTTGTGTGATATTGTAGTAGCTAGTGCTAAACTATATCATGCAAGGGATATTTTTGTTTCCATTTCTGTTTGTAACCTTGCTATTTGGATACTTTGGGTTGAGTGTATTGTCTGTAAAGCAGAGTCTTTGGTTTCTTTGTTGCACGTTATAAAGCAGTTATTGTTTTGTTTCTTAATGCATTGGTTTCTAACTGTATACCGATAGTTTGCTGAATAAATCTTTATTTCCTGATTCATCCATGATAGTTAAAATCATCAGAGAAATGGAACATTTTACTCAGTTATTGAATTTATATTTTGTATAGTTTCTAGAGTAAATCATCATGGACTTTTGATTAATAAGAAGTTAGCTTTTCCAAAATGTTGGTTTTTGTTTAGTATATACTTTTCATGTGTATGATGTAGCTGCCTTAAGTGATCCATTGTGTTAGTACTTGGCTAAGCTTTGGTCTGTGTATGTGTGTGCTAGACGATTTATTCTTTTCATAAATTCAAAGTTCTCCATTAAATCAAGTTATGCAAAGCATGGACTTCATTTTTTGCTTGTTCGTAAGTCCATTGTATGGTCATGCCGGGCCCTGGTTTTGCTAGCTGGTAAGTGCATTGTGTCATATTTTATAACATTCTTTGCTGAAAACATTTTATGTCTTCACTTACGCTATCTCTTCTAAATCGGTTACCAGTTCTGTCCACGATCATTTTATGGTAGATTTCATTTCAGTACTTGTGATTAATTTAAGCAATGTTTACTGATCCTCAGAATATTAATTATTTGCTAACTAACTCAATAACTGTAGTAATTTGATTTATATCAGACTTGCTGCAAACTATTGCTTGAGGGGTTAATTTTAAGTATTTTCACTTTTGCTAAGGAGTGTGTAAGTCATCTACTGGTTGTAATAGTTTCTTTTTATATGATATTTTGAAACCGTTAACTAGCTTGATTTCCTAACACTCCGTTAGCTGTAGAATTTTACTAAAGTAATTTTCTACCATCCAGATAAAGTACCACCTGCCCTGATTTTATGAGTTACTGTTACAGTGGCTGTTCTCAAGGAAGAAGGTATTGTTTGGAGTATGCGTACTTCCATAATAGTAGATTGCCATGATGAAGCACTGTAACATTAAAGCCACCTTAATTTTATCCCCAGCTTAGAGAGAGATTTATACTTGCTTTCTACAATAATAATAATGGACTTGCAAGTTATGTTTTAGTTTTAGATACTGAGAATCATCAATTTAACTGACTTACCCTGTTAATTTTATGCTGTAACTTTTCTTCACTGTACATGTGATACAGTTACCAAACAACTAATGCAGAGATGGATATTCTGAGTAGATAAGTGGACATGATTGCCAAAATATTTCTCAAAAAATTTTTAGAGGAGCTTAGATTTAAATTGTTTACAGTATGTGCTTTATTGCTGAATGTCAGGATATTAGCTATATATGTTGAATCATTTAGAGTCTGCCTGATTATTTATTACCTTTACGTGGAGCTTTCATTCACATAAATGTTTGAGATGTATCTATGCTATATTTTCATAAATATTATAGTAGTTATGTCAGATTTTATTTTACAGAGTGCTGCACACAGACTGCTGATCTAGTGCTGTCTTTTCCAACTGGTCTCAATTTGTGCGTTATCTGATTTGATGCCGGCCATTTCAGAATCTTCAGGCTAAGAGCTCTGTCTCTTCTAACTACCTCTGTGCAGATCTCATTTACCTCCATCTTATTAGGATCATGGTCAGCAGAACTCAACCATTTTGTATCCGTATTTGGGATATCTTTTTTTTCCTCTACCCTTGCAGAAATATCTTTAGATTCAGGTTAAATGTAGTGTTTAGGATATTTGTAGTTGTGGTAGGTTTTGCTACTCTGTAGTGTTTTTTTTTCTTTGCAACAGGAACATAACAGTAGTCCTTAATTTTGTAAGTATCACTACTAGCATTACAAAATTCTACTCCTGATTATTACTTGGTTAAATAATGTTTTCATTGACTCATAGATAGTCCAAGGCCACTGAGTCTTAAGTCCATTCACACCTTGCCATTACCCCTCCTTAAGCCATACCTCCCTTCTCCTGGAGGATTACATCAGTCAGTCCTGTAGTAAATTTGTGGATAGCCATCCAGTCAGTTTGTTTTAAGAAATCTAGAGAATCACACTGCATAACATGTAGGGAAGTTTATTCCAGAGGTTTGGGAAAACCTGAGTTTATAAACCTGTCCCACTACCATGTTATGTTTATGTCTTGATGAAGATTTAGTAGTTGGTGGAGATATTGGATTTGTGATGAAACCGGAGGTCCAGGGCAATCCAGTTTCTAATGGTGCTGTAAGTGACACTGAAATCTCCCCTTAAAAGTCTGTTAGACACTGAATAAAGGGATAGAGCTTCCAAACTCTTTTGGTAGCTCAGGGACTTTAAGCTTGTGATCTTTTTGGTTAGGAACTTTTGTGAAGTTTGTAATTGTTTTGATAATTTTAGTGAAGTGTATCCCAAAATGGATGTGGTACTTTACAATTTTGAATTTAATATATTTCCTTAATCCACTGAAGATTATTTCTGTGTCACTCACATGCTCTTTTTTGGTGATTTAATTATGTTCCAATTTTTGTATTGTACTTTTTGGCAGATATGTTTAGCTTTCAACACTAATGTGTCTTTCTCATTTACAGGTTGTGTTTAGTAATATTATACTAACCAATGTCTATCTGTTTACTTTGCCCACCCATCCTTTGCTGGAGTTTAACATTTTTTAACAGACAGCATTAAGAATTAACATTAAACAGCTCTGTATAACATTCAACACAAAACAATCAGATTGCACTATTAAGAAATCAAATCAAAAAGACAAAAAACATTATGTCTCAGTAGTATTCATAACAAAAATGTGTTATTATTTCCATTTATTCATTGTATTTATAAGCTAATGATCCAGTTTTCCCTGAGAATGTATGAATCTGTAGTATGAGCCACTTAGGTGAATGCCCTACTGTCCTAAGTAAAAGATTGAACTTTGTTCTTCTTACTTGTAAATTTTGTGTAGTGTCCCTTGTTCTTAATTCAGGAGCCATATAGCTCCAGAAGGACCAATTCTGTAACATCATCTTTCTTGCTCTGAGGTTCTTATCTTGAATTTCTATCTCTTTATCTCATTATTTTTTTCCAAAACTTCAAGTCTGAGGGAAATTTTTCTGATGTTCTTCATGTTTCACTGTTGCAGTCATCACACTTGGGTTATCTGCCTGCAGGTAGCCCTCAGTCGGCTCGAATACCAGAGTCTTGGGATTTCTGTGTCGGATGCTGTTGCCTCTTCCATGACGTCAGGTCCTCAGGGGTATAAAACATGCAGCCGATGCCATTACATCAATTTTTCTTGCTGAGAAGGAGCCCGAAGCAGAAGCAGTTTGCAAGTGCCGATCGGCCGCTACCTGAAGTTTTAGTTTTTCAAGTTTCAGACTTGAAGTCCTCTAAAGATAAGTACCCCATTGGGGATTCTTTTTTCTTGCTCTAACTGATGTCAGAAAAAATTAACAATTGTCTTGCCTGTGGAAAGCAAATACCTCAGAGATTTTAATTCTTAATGCGTCCTGTTTAGGCCCAGACCCACGACATCCCTAGCTGTCGGTTTTGTTTAACACCCGAACCATTCGTCGTCGGGCTATTTTTGTAACTAAATTCTTTCATTCTCGTTCTCCGTATTCCGAAATTGCTTTGGTAAGCCATCCGACTACCGATCTTCTAAAAAAGCACAAAGACAGAGACAGACCGCATAGGTCACAAATTGCCGACGATGCTTATGTTAAGCTTGTCGCCAGTCCGCTGGTACTCAGTGAGGTGCCTTTGCAGCCCCTGATGCCCGCTTCTACAGATTTGCAGCCTCTGCTGAGACCCATTTGGAGTCCAGTATGCCACGAGATGCTTCTTCGACTGTGGAACTTGCGGATGTCTCTACCTTGGATGGGTCCAGAGCTGCTGTGCAGGCACCGGCTGCTGAGGGTGTATTCCAACCTACCGATATTCATATTAAACCGACAACTTCATTTTCTACTAAAACAACTGAGTTTCTCAGGCCAAGAGTTCACACTACGCCTAGAAAACAGACATCCAAAACGCATGCTCATCCTCCCATGCCACAAAAGCAAATGCTTAGAATGGCTGAAGACCTTATTACTCTAATTAGGGGAAGCCAGCCTTCCCCTGCCAAAAGACAAATAATTGAATTTCCTTCTGATTCTACAGACCAGGGGTCTGATGACTCTGACCCTTCTGATTACCAGGACATACCCTTATCTACCTATGAGGATTCAGATGCAGAGGAATCCATTCCCTCTGCCTCCCCTCCAGAGGATTTCTCTTTTGGTGAAATCTTGCATACCTTAAGAGAGCATTTCCGCTGGGAACGCCAGGACTATCCTCAGTCCAAAAAGAGACTCAGGGAATTTTTAGATTTGCCTCAGCACAGGCCTCTAGCTATACCCCCTGTCCTGGATATTGTAAATGATGTCTTCTTGAAGTCAAGTCTTACTTGTGACACCTTACCACCAGCTCCTAGATAACTTGACAGGTACTACAGAGTACTTGATTCTCATAAATTTCTATTTAAGAATCCTACTGCGGATCCAGAGACCATTTCCCAGGGACCTAAAGGCGTTAAGGCTGCTACAGCCAAAAACCCTACCCCTTCAGACAGGGATTCTAGAGCTTTAGACAGATTGGGTAAGAAGGTATATACCTCTGCAACTCTTGCCATCAGGGCTTTGAATTGCCAGTTTCACATGTTGAAATACCAGCAACATATTATGGAACTAATTAAACAAAAAAATGGTGTTGCTTCCAGATTGTGCAGAAAATAAAGATTTACGAGAGTTAATGCATTCTGCAAAGTTAGTAAACATACTTTGCAATGTGGGTTTGATGCCTTAGAAGCATCTTGCAGGGCTGCTGTCACTGGGTCTGTACTGAGAAGGCATGCTTGGCTAAAAGAACAAGTCTTGTCTGACCATGTCAAAGCAAAATTACGAGATGCTCCATTAAATCAGGAGCGTTTGTTTGGCACAAAAGCAGAAGTTGTTTTTAAAAAGATGGAAGAAAAAGCTAAATCTATGCAAACAGTCAAAGGTTTCTTACAGGTGCAGCCACCTAGATTCAGTAGGCATTGGCCTTCAAAAAACTTGTCCTTTCCAGTCCCTCTCAGGCCTTCTCATTTCAAACCCAGGGGAAATAGACCACCAAGACTACAGTCTCAGGGTATGCAGAGATCTAAACAATGGCGTGTTTCCACCTCAAAACCAGGGAGTGGTAAGCCACCCCCTTATGGAAAATGTTAATAATGACTTTCCAGTTATCCTTCCCAGCCATGCCCAAGTACTTGCGCCCCTAGGAGGAAATCTCGCCCTTCATGCAAAAAACTGGATGCCCATTACTCCGGACAGATGTGTTCTAAACTTTGTATCCCAGGGATACAGATTCTACTTCCACTCACTGCCAACACCAAGCGGGTTGCCAGACCTTCCTCCAAGCTAGTGGGCAGAGGCTCTAAAGCAAGTATTTTCCCTTCTCCATATCAGGGCTATTCAACCTATTCCATTAGAACAAAGGGGGCAGAGATTCTACTCCAGACTGTTCCTGGTGCCCAGAAAAGAGAGCTCTTGGCTACCCTATCCTGGATCTATCAATTCTCAACACCTTTCTGATGGTCCCAAAATTCAAAATGCTTACACTGCAACATCTTCTTCCTATGCTAGCCAAGGATGTCTAGTTAGTCACCCTAGACTTATGCTGAAAAATGGGAAAGATATTGTTCTTGGAGTCAGTCTCAAGGAAGGGACACAGCTGTTCCAAACTTACCTCAAATCATTGATTACCTAGCAGAGCTGCTCCACAGAGGCGTATCCTTCTCATCCATTAAGATTCATGCCTCTGCCATCTCAGCTCATTATAATACTCAGACTCCTCTTTTTTTTTCACCCTCTCATCAAGCAGTTCCTGAGAGAGCTCCCACCCCGGCCTGGGACCTTAACTTTCTACTGGAAAAGCTCACACTTCCCCCTTTTGAACCTGCTGCTTCAGCAGAGTTAAAATTCCTCTCTTGGAAAACAGCCTTACTTCTAGCTACTACTTCAGCAAGAAGAGTGTCTGAGTTACAGGCAGTAATGGTGGTGGAGCCCTTCATTATTTTCCATGCTTACAGGGTTTCCCTCAGGACTAACCCTTCCTTTATGCCCAAGGTGGTCTCCAGTTTGGCTTTAAACCAATTCATCCATTTGCCAACCTTTTTCCCTAATCCTCAGAGTAGAGGGGAAATGATCCTGCACTCCTTGGACGTGCACAGACAGCTCAGGTTCTACCTTGACAGGACTAAGCCTTTCAGAAAGTCTGACCAGTTACTAGTCAGCTTTGCTACAGGGGCAGAGGGCAAGGCCATTTCGAAGCAAACTATTTCCAAATGGATAGCACACTGCATCCATTTCAGCTACAAGCACCATGGAAAACCTACCCCTCTGGGGATCAGAACTCATTCCACTCGAGGTACTTCACCCTCTACAGCATTTCTCAGGGGGGTCCCCACCAGGACATCCTGGAAGCTGCAACCTGGAGTTTTGTACACGCCTTCACCAAGCATTACCACTTACCTGTTTTTTCTAAATCCAGAGCTTGATTTGCTACAGCAGTCTTACAAGGCCTGCTAGTCAGCCCCAACACTTCTTGACTGCATCCACCCTTCCTCAGCTTTGGGAATCAACCCAAGTGTGATGACTGCAGGAGTGAAACACAAAGAACATAGTACAGTTGTGTACACTTACCATAAATATAGATGTTTGAGTGTATTCACTGTTGCAGTCCTGGTTTCCCTCCCTCCAGCCCCCTGGCTTTCTCTGTCTTTTTTTTCTATCCTCTTTATGGCCATCTTTTATGGCAGGGGTATTTACTTTTTACTGGAGGTGTTCCACACCATGTAATAGCTTCCTATTTTGGGGGCTCCTGACATCTAGGGTAAGAAAAACTGATGTAATGACATCGGCTGCATGTTTTATACCCCTGATGACCTGACATCATGGAAGAGGAGACAGCATCCAATGCAGAAATCCCAAGACTCTGGTATTCAGGCCGACTGAGGGCTACCTGCAGGCAGATAAGCCAAGTGTGATGACTGCAACAGTGAATACACTCGAACATCTACATTTATGGTAAGAGTACACAGCTGTACTTTTCCACTTTTGTGTTCCAACCTCTTTTGTAGCCAACATTAATAAATCAAGGAGAAACCCCCATTACCTGTTTTTCCAAGTCTTTTGCTCTTAAATAAATTGGATAACATTCCATTGTAAAGTGATCCAAGTTGAGGGCAATCCAATGCATTACTGTTGCAGTTCCTGCTTAAATTCACCCAGTTTTCAGCAGCCACAGAATACATATTTACAGCCACCTTCTGACCCGGATCTCCAACATTTATTGTTGCATGCCCCATACATCTACAGTAGTGTCTGTGACATACAGAAATGTTTAAGTAAACATTGCCACCCAAAAAATGTGCAGTTCCTTGATTCTTTTACTTAGCTTGGCGCTTTAATCACCATTTTCCATTCTTCTTTTGAAAATTGGAATTGCAGGTCCATTTCCTACAGCAGTCTATATTTAGGAACCTCTGTCTGGTTCATTACTGTTTTGTAGGCCTTGCTTATCAGACATTTATTATTGAGGACTCTCCCTCTTACATCCATGACCTATTTAATTGCTTCAGGTTTTTCTTTTGCACTAACTTATTTCAGTTTACCTGTCATTCATTTAAGGGTGTTTTACCATTACCTAACTCTGGTTCGTATTTCTGCCCGAACTGTCCAAAGTCATGAAAACTTCTATCCCAACATAGGTCATTCCAGTACATCAGCTTAGGAGTTGCAGTTTCTCTTCTTACAACCTCACCCTTCCAAGTATTTTAAGTGTTCTATAGGTAATATTTCTTCTTACTAGGCTGAGTCTGTGTGTTTACTTAAAAGCTGCTGTTACCTCCCTCAGTAAGAAGTCCCTTCTTCCAAACAGCTTGACAGGTGTTTGTATTTGAAAACAAAATCCCTAGAGTGTAACTCAGTCTAGAGTCCCTACTCCTCCCTCTGTAGCTAAAAGTTGTAAGACTTCTCATGATATTATAGGCTTACCTCCTTCATTTTAAGAGGTAGTGACATTTTCTTTAACATAGTGAAAAACAAGTATGAAGAGATTATGCATATGTAGCAGTTAGTATACAAGTAAATAATCCGTGAAAGCAGGTGCAAGAAGAAAGCCTTGATTCTTTGTGGGAACTCTTTAACAGAATATTCTTCCATCTTTGCAAAAACTTTTAATTATTTGGATTATTCTGGTAAGTCAGTTCAGCACTTTAAAGGACAACCGCACCCTCAGACTCAAAAAACATATTAATTTCATCATGGTTTGATGTTTCCTACATTTTAACAGCACTCTGGGACTATTTAGAGCTTTTTAAATATTTTTAGATGCAATTTCTGACTCTGACCACATGGGGGCTGGCATTTTGAAAAATTTCAGACTGTTTACTCTTCCTCTAAGTATCCCAGAATGCATTGTTTGTCTCCAAAAAATTGCATCAGATCTGCCACGTTTTCCCTTAAGCTGCTGTCACTTCACTTACTTAACAGGCAGTCACTGCAGTCTTAAAGTCCCCTACTTTTGGTTAAAATGTTATCCTTTTTCAGTGACTACTTCAAACACAAGCCGTGCAAATGCTACAGAACAGAACTGAAAAGTGCATTTTATTGCTCTTTCTTCTTAGAAATGCTAACTTGCTTTCTTTTGTGAAGGCTGAAATCTAGTTATTCAAAGCATCTCCCCTCCCACTTCACACCTACCTTCCCTAGCTGTCAAAGAGCTAAGGGTAATTTGACCCATTATCTGCATGTGATTGACAGCTCACAGCAGGTGACCAGAGTAATGTACTGTTTTCTTCTCAGCCTTTCCCTCATTACAGTGGGAGACATTTTTTGCTGCACTCCTGTCAAATTTAAAACCAAGCTACATAGCACTGGCAGTAATCACTGTTTTGCAAAGCATCAAAACTCCCACTTATTTTTCCTTCCTGTTTGGTTAAATAGCTAACAAATTATACACTATAAACATGAAATATTTCACAGAATTGCATGACAGCACCCACATTCTTTAAATTATAATTTAAAAAATTACGGCAGTGCATACCACTTGTAATCTGTTGTAGTGTTTAATTGTGCCAGACATCTGTTTATGTAAAAACATGCAATTAATGTCTACGCATGGTCATTGCAAATTAATGCTCTTAGATTTTCTAGCTGTTACTGTGCTTCTGTGTGTACTTTGTCACATCGGTAGGGCTATTCAGAAAAGTGAGATTATAGTCTGACATTTTTGCTGGACTATCACAGTTCCAGCAACGAGCAATTTTGTTTTCCAACCACAGCTACAATTACAATCTAAATCAACTACATATACTCCATCATATCATGGTTGACTCAGAATTACACCGGTTAGTATGCATGGTCTTACTACATATTTTGCTTTAATTACAGTATGTCCATTTACAAATAAGTATGCGCTGTATCCATTTCTCTATAAATATGCCCCGTATACATTAAGACTGCAGCGTAATGATGATCAGACACCTGTGAAACAGTTCTGATCTTAAGGAACCTTACAAATCTACAGTAATCAAATACCAGTTAATTTGCCAAAATGTACCAGAAGTCAACTGATCCATCGTAAATGACATCCAGATAAGCTGGCTTTTGGTTTACAATGTGCAAATGTGGCAATTATCACAGCACTATTGTGAAAAGCCTCTGTACCTCGTCAAGGTAGCCAGCATCACAGAGGTCCACTCACGCCACAACAATACTTGCATCTGCAGCCTGATCCACTCATGTCACCACTTTCATTACACCCCTGCATCTAAACAGGCTTCCAGATATATGCGCCACTTGACCAGCAAATCACTCTACATATCTACATTTATTCACAAAGGACCAGTCCGTACTAGACACTGTATAAGCTCCAGCTGCAAAAAAATAAAAAGGAATCATACACAACTCCATACCGCTCCAGCATTCACACAACCCCTACTGGAAATCCGGACTAATACAAAACATTCCAGACATTCCCCAACATTAGTGGTCTCTTGATCTACATCTACACAGCATGACAGATCTTGCACAAGAACTTATGCCAATTGATCATTGACCTTTGTTTCATTAATTCTAACAGCACACATACATGTCACTCTATTTCAGAAAGATTTATTACCACTGCACAATACCAGTACGTATATTATCTAATTATTAGTACTTGTCCAGAGCCCCAAGTGCTCAACAGCAGGAACACCATGTACCCCAAAAAATTGCCAACTTGCATGCTTAGCTACTCGTTCCCAAATGACAGACAAGCAGAAGAAACAGGTTTGGATTTACAAGTGTTCCATCAACCGGACCAAGTAGTTAAAAAAAATTATAATGTAAATATTACTGAATGCACTGACAAGTCCCTTACACTGCACTACGCAGAAATGAACGTCTGTCACATATACTCACCGTTACACTTGGCCATGTGAAATACTTTTCTGCGAAGGGAATGCAGTGTGTGACACTCCCAGGACTTCATACAAATTGATGTAGAGAACACTCACTGCTGTCAAACAATACACTGACAATACATGCTGTAGTAATGAGTAATGTTGAAAAGGGTGCTTGCATAGCGATATAATGGCCTATGCCTTACTTTACTGCCCTCTCCCTCAGTGCTACTCCATACGTGGCTGCCATTTCGAAAACTTCACTATTTGATGACAGGATTGTTATTCCATTGTACATGGCACATGGCAAGGGCAGAATGTGCAGGACTGTAATCATACCATTCAGAGTTCAACCAAAAAGATACATTCACAGCACTGTACATTTACAGTGACTTCATGTAATAGGCAGTCCATACACTGGCATTAATACAATTGTACATTACATAGCTTATCGATTCCATCCATTACCAACTCAAGAACCAGTCATCCATCACACACACCACTTGCATGTCCTCTACCACTACCACAAACCTTACCTTAGGCCTTGCTCTTATCCTCTTACCTGGCAACTACACACAGTTTAGACAACTGTAATGCCTGCATCCTAACCATTCCTCTGAAGTGTCTGATTGGTTACATGCTCGCAAACACAGTCACCTACCCTTAATTAAGGACCAGGATGTATGGACATGTTCTTCTACACGATGTGCCACCACCTGTGGAGGAGACACCCACTGCATGTCTGATCAACCCATCACTGTCCCTCTTTATCGGCAGTTTGGACAGAATAGTTTTGTAAAATCTTAAGCATAAGTGTCATTCTCTGCCATGTTGCATTATTTCACATGTGGTTCCCTATCTTTGCCGACGTATGGACACTACTCCAATGTTTCCGTCCTATGTGCCTCTGCATTTTGTGTAGCTCTATGAACATGCACTGTAAAAGTGATGTCCACACACACCAGCCCTAGTAACAGAAGCACCAGTAGGAGCCAGGCCTACAGATGGCATAGTCCGTCCACTGCCACCCACAGGAGCAAGTGCACACTCACAGAGGGGGGAGGGTGTGAAGGAATACTGCAACATGGAATACATGGACATCGATGTTTGTTAATATTTCACACAACTTTGATGTCCTCCGATTCCACTGTTGTACTATTCCACATGGGTGACTTCCGCAGCTCACCATGAAGGCTATCTGGTCGGGTAGACGTTTCCTTAGGAAACCATGGTGGACAGCCCGGGCAAATCCTGCTCTGGCCATTGTGATTTTGTCCAGCTTGCATTTTTTACATAAAGTCTGCACTAAGGAACTGTACTAAGGAACAACTAGCTACTTCACTGATAGCATTGGGGTCACGTACTTTAAGTCTCCTGAAGAGGCAGTCACTCTTCTGTAGTGAGCTGCAATACTTCCATGCAATGTGTTTCCATGGTACAGGTAGCAAAATGTAATTACCTTGGAGAAAAGAGGCTGAAATGTTCAGTATGACTACTACTTTCCACACAGCCCTGGGGTGCAAAGAGACAAAATCCTGAACTGATTTACATCTGGTGTTACGGGCATAAAACCACATCAGTCTGTGAACATCCAGAGTATGGATAACTATCCCTATCACTCCACTCACTCACTCACTCACTCACTCCACTCACTCCACTCACTCCACTCACTCACCCTCACTCACTTCACTCACTCACCCTCACTGACTTCACTCACTCACCCTCACTCACTCACTCCACTCACTCACTCCACTCACTCACTTCACTCACCCTCACTGACTTCACTCACTCACCCTCACTGACTTCACTCACTCACCCTCACTGACTTCACTCACTCACCCTCACTGACTTCACTCACTCACCCTCACTCACTTCACTCACTCACCCTCACTCACTTCACTCACTCACCCTCACTCACTCACTCACCCTCACTCACTTCACTCACTCACCCTCACTCACTTCACTCACTCACCCTCACTCACTTCACTCACTCACCCTCACTCACTTCACTCACTCACCCTCACTCACTTCACTCACTCACTTCACTCACTCACCCTCACTCACTTCACTCACTCACCCTCACTCACTTCACTCACTCACCCTCACTCACTTCACTCACTCACCCTCACTCACTTCACTCACTCACCCTCACTCACTCACTTCACTCACTCACCCTCACTCACTTCACTCACTCACCCTCACTCACTTCACTCACTCACCCTCACTCACTTCACTCACTCACCCTCACTCACTTCACTCACTCACCCTCAGTCACTCACTCACCCTCAGTCACTCACTTCACTCACTCACCCTCACTCACTTCACTCACTCACTCACTCACCCTCACTCACTTCACTCACTCACCCTCACTTCACTCACTCACTCACTCACTCACTCACTCACTTCACTCACTCACTCACCCTCACTCACTTCACTCACTCACTCACCCACTCTCACTTCACTCACCTGCAGTCACCTTCACTCACTCACTTCACTCACCCGCAGTCACCTTCACTCACTCACTTCACTCACCCGCAGTCACCTTCACTCACTCACTTCACTCACCCGCAGTCACCTTCACTCACTCACTTCACTCACCGCAGTCACCTAGACTCACTCACTTCACTCACTTCACTCACCGCAGTCACCTAGACTCACTCACTCACTTCACTCACTTCACTCACCCACAGCCACCTCCACTCACTCTCATTCACTCATTTCACTCACTCACCCTCAGTCGCTGACTTCATTCACTCACCCTCACTCACTCACTTCCCTCACTCACCCTCACTCACTCACCCTCACTCACTCACTTAACTCACTCACCCTCACTCACTTCACTCACTCACCCTCACTCACTTCACTCACCCTCAGTCACCCGCAGTCACTGTCACTCACTCCACTCACCCACAGTCACCTTCACTCACTCACTCCACTCACCCGCAGTCACCTTCACTCACTCACTTCACTCACTCACTCACTCCACTCACCCGCAGTCACCTTCACTCCATTCACCCGTAGTCATCTTCACTCACTCACGTCACTCACCCTCAGTCACTCACTTGACTCACTCACCCTCTTCACTCACCTCCACTCACTCACCCTCAGTCACTCACCCGACTCACTTGACTCACCCTCAGTCACTCGCTTCACTCACCCTCAGTCACTTGCTTCAGTTAACCCTCAGTCACTCACTCCACTCACCCACAGTCACCTTCACTCACTCAATCCACTCACCCGCAGTCACCTTCACTCACTCACGTCACTCATCCTCAGTCAATCGCTTGACTCACTCACCCTCTTCACTCACCTCCACTCACTCACCCGACTCACTTGACTCACCCTCACTCGCTTCACTCACCCTCAGTCACTCGCTTCACTCACCCTCAGTCACTCGCTTCAGTCACCCTCAGTCAACTTCACTCACTCTCTCACTTCACTCACTCACCCTCAGTCACTTTCAGTCACTCAGTCATTCACTCACCATCAGTCACTCACTTCAGTCAGCTCCTTGTAAAATCTACTGGATCAGCTGTCTATGAACCTAGCAGCACAATAAATCCCGAAAGAGACAACATTTCACCCTTGCTTGCAGTCACACACACACACTTGCCCCTTGATGTCACAATCTGGACATTGAAACAGCACTGAAACCAACTTTCAAAGATAATACATTTAGCCAGTGTCAGCTAAACTTTAACTTTAGGTTTGGCCTATTTTCAAATCACAGACCCCTTGCAGACAAAAAATGCACATGTGCTTGAATACACCTTCCTGATTGTATATAATTATATTCCTTGTACAATGCAGTCCAGTTTTAGTGGGCGTTTTAAATTTACTGTTTCAAACAATTTTCCTGAAAACAGTGAAACAAAATGCATGCACCAATAATGACAATACTGCCCAATTCTGAACATTTCCATCACAAGTGTAGTCAGACTTCTACAGTCCACCAGTATCAGTACATATGCACAATTTCTGAAGTAGTAAAAGTTATTTAAATTCCACATTTAAAGAGATCTGTAACTAATGAAGAGGTTGGTGCTAGCAAACAATTGTGCAAGTCGTAATGTCGTCAACAAATAAAGTCCTAGTTGCCCTTTTGGAATAATTTGTCTATCTTCCACTCAAACAATAAGCTAGTAATACTGCAATAGGGAATGGATGGCAGTCTTATAACGGGTCCATAGTTACTGGTAATCTTCACCAGAAACGAGTGCATCATCCACCCCATTTGCAACGCAGTACAGTTTCACAAATGCATCTATGTACTGTGTGAGTAGAAACCACAGTCTTCTGCATCAAAAGCAAATACACTACCTGTTGTGCTATTAGCAATGCTGTTGTGCTATTAGCAATGCAAGCAGACATAAGCAGCACCAAACTTTTGCAGCCCTGCATATCTCAGCTCCCTGTAAAATCTACCCAGTCAGCTGTATGTATGAACTTCGCAGTACAAGAAATCTGGAAAGAGGCAAAATTTTCCCCTTGCTTGCATTCACACACACACTTGCCCCTTGCTTGCATTCACACACACACACACACACATACATGTGCCCCTTGCTTGCATTCACACACACACACACACACACACACACACACACACACTTGCCACCTAGCTTGCATACACACACACTCCCACACACACTTGTCCCCTTGCTTGAGGTGATTTGGTCAAGTCATCAAAAATTAGTAGGGGTATTTGTCTGTGATAAGTGGGCTGAGGACCTGGCTTACTCCAATGTACACCAGGGCCCCATGCCAATAGGGGATGTGTCTGCATGTCTGTATTGACAAGTATGCTCCTTTCATATAGCCCAGTAGCCCTGAGACAATACGCTACTGGATGGCTGATATCCAGTTGCTCAGCTTGGGTTACCACGCATTGTTCTGTTGAGTGAAAGCAATCTACCTGCTAAACATGAATTTTGGATTTCTAAACTGAATGTGGGTTAGTAGACTGGACATCCTGTGTATCCAGGAGACAAGGTGGAAGATCAATGCAACAAACCACTAGACATGGAAGAAAGTCTATTCCTCACAGAGAAGACAGCCTAGATATGTTGTAAGAATTGTAGTGAAGGAGAGTCTTATGATGACAGAGAACAATGGCATTAGAATTAGTTATAGGCTCATGACAATCAGACTGCAATGCAACACAGAGCCAAGATGGGTGTCTTTCGGCTTTTCCCGGTTAGGGGTCGCCACAGCAGAACTCTGGTCCGCTAATGATTGGTAGTTGATTTTTACATGCCGAGTTACCAGCCCTGATGCACAACCTTCAACGAAGGTACGCCCATTCACGCATGTCTCCACGCAGAAGACGCTCTAGCTGAGAATTGAACCGGACAGTGTCTTACTGTGAGGCAACAATCAATAATCCTTAAAAATTGAAAATTTGAACTTACATAAGCTAATTGTAGTAAACAGTTTGATTTACCGAAATTTATGATGCAGCTAAGTGACTGAGAGGTGTAACTAAAGGGCATTTATTTATTTAGTAGTAGATGTATTAAGAGCAAAGCCTTACTGGGTACAAAGTTCTTTTTAAGCAGAGATCTAAGGAGAAAAGTTACAAAAATACAAAATGAATTAGTAGATTAATAGAAGAAATATTTGCTGAAAAATGTTTATAATAGTAAAATTAGATAACTACAATAATTATTATTGTATATTATATATGTGTATCACCATATTAAAAGATTACCAACATAATAAGAATAAGGTATTACAAACAAGCCCCTGCACACATGAATAAACTTAGAATTATTCACTCACACACCTGAATGCATACTGCAAAACACACAAAGTAAACATACACATGTAAGTACACACACATGCATAAAGAATTTGTTTGCCGTACCTACCTATCACAAATTCACACACACACACACACACACACACACACACACACACACACACACACACACACACACACACACACACACACACCTCTGATATATCAACCTGTCCTGTGAGGGTAAATGGGTGAATGACATCACAATATTGTGTTTATTTTTTCTTTCTAGTGAAAAAGTTAAATCAGTAGTGCAGTTCTCTGACTCTCTCTACCATGTTAATCTGCTGTCATCCCTATTTCCAGGGGAGAAAACATGGCTAATATGCATCACCCACTCTTCTGGAATACCTGGTTAACATATGACTTCACTAGTGCAGCCACTCTCCATATCATGGTAACTGCCAGCAGAAAACAGTGGCAGGGAAAGTAGGCCCTGAATTGCTGAGGTTTACCATAATGTGGAAACATATGGATTTTAGGCTTATGCAGCATAGCAAGCCTTTCTGAATCACAGTGATGGAAACTTTTTTTTTATCTTAGAAGATGTAAAAAGAAAAATGGAAAACTATAATGGAACAAAAAGTATCTAAAGTTAACTCCTTGAAAATAAAAGGGAAATGTTTATTATTTGATAGTATGTATTTAAGAACATGCAAAAACAATTGTAATAAGTTAATATTTTGTGTGCATGACAGCTATAAAAAACTGAGTACTGATGATGCTAAGGCATTATGCTGCATGAAACTTTCAGTGAGCATAGCATTTGCCTTCTTTTCAAACATTGTATAACATGGAATTAGTATATATGTTAGACAGTATGGGGTAAATGCCATACATGGGGACCAAGGGGGTCTAGACCCCAGCATAAAAAGCTTTCTTTCACGTTCACTACCAGCATACTATTGCAATTTGAATAAATATTATTTGCAGACTCATTACTATTAAGCTTTGAATAAATATTGTTTTCAGACTTGTTATAGACCCACTTTGTAAAAGGCCACTTTTTTTCCTAAATTCAATTTTGTTATGTATATATTAAAAGCTCACAAGATTAAGAGAAAAAAAGAAGGGTAATCCGGTCCTAATTTTAAGAGTTTTTATTAACTAGTTGCTACATTTCTCTCACTTAAGCATCTATACTAACAATTTATAAAATTGATCTAACAATAACAACTAAGGCACAGGAAATACTTCAGTTTATTTTTCTGGCACACTAGAGGAGATAATTGAATAACCACCAGCCTATTATAATACATCTATCTATCTTTCTATCTATCTATCTATCTATCTATCTATCTATCTATCTGTCTATTCTGGGACTTATTTTAATATAATGCACACTTTGTTTAACTCTTCTAAACACAAGTCTGGGGAATAAGCAAAATATGTTTGTTCTTATTTTTGTCATCAAAAGGATTGTCAGATGGTCCTCCAGGACATTTTTGACTTGCATTATGTAGTTTCTCCTTATCATAGCTAATATTACTCCATGACTACATTTATTCATTTCAATTTTACAAGTATTGCATTCCAAAAACATGGAAACTCCTACCAAAGGATTTCTGCTACAAAATGTAAAAATACAGGAACAGTAAAGCAGATCACCACCAGGATGTAAAAAGTAATCTGTAATTAATAAAAGCACATATAATCCACAGATATGAGCACTTTTGGGTCTAAGCCCTTCATCCGATATCACAAACATTAAAACAAATTCAGTTTAAACTAAAAGCCAACCAATAAGCTATTAATACATCACCCTCCTTTTTAGATTGGTTTTAAAGGGACTGCTCCATTCAGCCCAGGGGCTCTATCAGCCGCTAGCTCTATGATCCATTTGACTTCATTAAATTCCGTGTGATTAACTGTATCACCTCCCCTAACATGATTGTATACTATCTGTAAAACCATGAAGTTAAACTTAAGATCAAAATTTTGGCTTGTGTGCTGATAGAGAGCATTACGCTCATTCTTTAACCTAATAGATGACCTATGACCCAAAATTCTTTCTTTAAACATGTGGTTCGTCTTTCCTATATAGAAAGACGTACACTGTTGGCACTTAGCTAAATTCCATGTTCTACAGTTAACGTATCCATTAAAATAGTAGCATTTTTTGGTGGTGGGATGGGTGAAGCAACTAGCCTCAGCAGTAAACTCACATGCCTTACATTGTTTGCATTTGTATGTTCCTAAATAAAAACAAAAAAAGGTGGAAACCTCTCCAGTAACCCACCGGAAGGCTTAGTGAACCTTGATGAAACACCCGATGCATGTCAAAATGAAAACAAAATGAAAACATGATCAACATCATTTTTACACACATCGGGTGTTTTATCAAGGTTCACTAAGCCTTCCGGTGGGTTACTGGAGAGGTTTCCACCTTTTTTTTGTTTTTATTCTGTTTTACAGCATGTTGGCTGCTTTTGTCATTTTTCACACACACACACACACACACACACACAGACACACCCACACACACACACACACACACACACACACACACACAGACACACCCACACACACACACACACACAGACACACACACAAATGGAGCAAGCAGAGCAGCTTCGAGTTTGAAATAGAGCAAGGCCAGCAGCTTCACGTTCAAAACGGAGCAAGCCCAGCTGCTTCACACACTCACACACACAGATGCACACACACTGACACGCACACACTAAACGGAGCAAGCACAGCAGCTTCACATTTAAAAAGGAGCAAGCCCAACAGCTTCACACACGCACACACACACACACACACACACACACACACACACTAAAACTGAGCAAGCACAGTAGCATAATGAATAAAACGGAGCAAACCCAGCAGCATAACGAATAAAACGGATTATTAATATTAAAAAAAAAATAAAACACATGACACAAGACCGAAACGCGAAGCCCAGCAATAGAAAAAACAGCCGGAAACATTACAAAACATCTGCAGTGTACAACAGCGAAGCACGCGGCATCAACAAACTAAAGAAAACCAAATATAGCTACAAATATAGCATAGTTTATAAAAAAACACACCAGCAACCAACTAAAAATCTAGACAGTAATACAATTACTACAAGCAGTAATACACTTACTTCGGAAGGAAACCGGAAGGCAGCAAGCACAGAAACACAGACCGACTCGAGAATGCAAAAGACGCCAGCATTAAACGGAAGGCAGCAAGCACAGAAACACAGACCGACTCGAGAATGCAAAAGACGCCAGCATTAAACATAACCGGGCAGCAGTATAATTAATAAGCACTCAAATATAAACCCTGGATCAAAACGTAAATAAGTAGGCTAAGCTAAAAACGCGGCAGCAAAAGTGAAGCACGTGGCACCCTTACAAACAGAAAAAATTAACTCCACTAATGTGCACTTTAAAACTTGGGAGGACACAATATCAGGGCTAGGAAGGCATAGAAACAGGGACAAATTACATTTAGGATACACTATTAAGAAGTAATGAGACTTACCTTACTTATGAAGTAGCAAAACGCTGGAGAAGAAGTGCTTCACACGAACAGTCGACCGGATTTGCTAACACAGAAAAGGCGTTCCACACAGCACCTAGTCCATTTATTAGGTTAACAGTGAGCTGGCCAAGTCAACGATGACATCACAATGTGGGAGGATCACAGGGATTCTGTACAGCATGCAAGTAAGGCTGTGTTTACGTCACTTTGGGGGAGGAAACATCCCGGGATCTTCAGCAAGAGCTGTGGCAGATGTGACATCATTATTTAAGAGCCGGCTAGACGGTTTTCATCTTGGTTTTAAAAATGAAAGTAAAATAGTACGGAAAAGTATGAAGCCTAAGCAGTAAAAGATTAGTGATTATTTTTTAAAGCTGCGGTTATGTTTTTTTGAGGCTGTATCACATAACAGGGATTTAGGGAGACATCGGGTAGAGCTATTTGATTTGATATCCCGTTGTTTTCCTTTAAATTCCATTAGATAGGGGAACTGGCCCTAGTCATTCAAATGGGTATTTAGATAGTATGGTCTCAGAGGAGATAAGTAAGAAACCTTAGGCATCAGTTTGTAAAGCAGCACACCCACCTTCACTTTTCACACACACAGCCAGTATGCATACCTTTAAGAGTAGTAAGGGTGCAGACTCCAAGTCTGTATGGGCCTGACCACAGTAGTATAGTAGTAGTAATAGGTGACTCTATTGATGTTCATCATGTTTCACTCATTACACTTGGGTTATCCTTCTGGCAGGCTACCCGCAGTCGGCCTGAATTCCAAAGTCCTGGTCCGGCGTCGGTTGCTGTCGCCTCTTCCCTGACGTCAGTGCGCCAGGGGTATAAAAGATGCAGCCAGCGCCATTTTCTTCAGTCTTTCTTGCCGCTCAGTGCCTGAAGCAAAAGCAGTTCGCAAGTGCCGGTCAGCCGACTCCTGAGATTTTCAAAATTTAATTTCAGATCCGAAGTCTTCTATAAAGCTAAGTACCCCGTTGGCGAAACTTTTTTCTTGCTCCAGACCGATGTCAGAAAAAGTTAACAATTATATTTCTTGTGGGAAACAAATACCTCATAAGGATTTTCATTCTTACTGTATTCCTTGCCTAGGCCCTGACCACAAAATTGCTAGTTGTCGGTTTTGTGCTAGATTTAACCAACGCACTATTAAGCATCGGTACGATTTTGCTTTGCATTACTTTGGCCGAAGGTTTAACTATATAATGCCGTCGGAACAGCTGACAACCGGAGTTCATAAAAAACGCAAGGAAAAAGAAAAGGACAGGCATCCGAAGTCCAAAATCGACGACGAAGCCTCTTCTAGGCCAGTCGCCGATTCTCAGTGAGGCGCTTTCGCAGCCCCTGACTCCTGCTACCTTAGAGCCACAGGCTGCCTCCGACTCCCACATAGAGACTACTAGGCCTCTGGATACTCAAGGTATTGGGCCTTCGGAAACTAATCCCTCAGATGAGTCCGGAGCCGCTGAGCAGGCATCGGCTTCTGAGGGTGTTTTCAGACCTACATAGCTTTATATTAAGCCAACTTCAGCATCCAAGACAAAGACTAAAACAGTTTTCAAGACAAGGAAACAAGTACAGCATTCTCCAGGACAGACTTCCATGCCTAAGAAACAGATGCTCAAAATGTCCGAAGACCTAATTACTTTGATCAGGGGTTCCCATTCCCCTCCTAAGAGGCCTAGGCAAGACACTGAATATGATTCCTCTGATCAGGTTTCCTAAAGGTCAGACAAGAGAAGCCACAAATGATACTGATTGCCCCGGATTGGCCATGCCAACACTGGTACCCAGTCCTAAGGAGCTTGTCTCAAGGCCCAGCCTGGACATTGCCTCAAATTCCTCATTTACTGACCCAACAAAACAATCAGATCCTGCACAGCCAACTCAGAACCCTAAATCTAGCTGCATGGCGGATAGTGTAACCATTCAGAATACACCTCTCTCTAAAGCGGTTATGGTTGTTATTTTGGAGGCCAGGAGGCCCAGCACCAGAAAATCTTATGCAGAAAAATGGAAGAGATTATGTGCTTGGAACCAGGCACAAGGAATTGACATGCTTGTTCCAAATATTCCTCAGATTTTACAATATCTAACTGAGATGCTGGACAAAGGCCTATCCTTCTCATCAATTAAGATCCATGCCTCTGCCATTTCAGCTCATTACAATACAGACCCACCTATTTTTTCACATCCATTGCTTAGGCAGTTCCTCAGGGGGGCCAAAAACATAAGACCTCCAAAGAGAGCTCCAATACCTGCATGGGACCTCAATTTTGTCTTGGAAAAACTCGCACTGCCTCCTTTTGAGCTAGCCAATACAGCTGAGATAAAATTCTTATCATGGAAAACAGCTCTGCTCCTAGCAATAACTTCAGCAAGAAGAGTCTCAGAATTACAGGCACTAATGGCTGTGGAACCTTTTAATGTGAAATTGTTCAATCTCGCCGTTTGTTCTTACACATGGGTTCGGAGCCGATCCTCGGCTCCGAGTCGGCCGCATCACTAGCTCCGCATCTTCGAGAAAGCTCGAGGCACAGTAATATCCCATGATCCTCAGGTGCTAACCCTCAGATCTAGTTTGCCGCTAGCAGCAGATCGCATTGAGAGGCTCGGGCCAGTATATTTTTTTCTACTTTTCTTGATATATAGTTCTCTTTCTACAGATTTATAGTCATATTTTAGTGTTTAAGTAAGTATTATAATAATAGGTGTTATTTGTGAGTATTTAGACTAGTTTAGTTAGTTTAAAAATTCTTTAGTTAAGGCCTTCAGGTTTTTTCTGTCAGGATTGACAGTATTTTAAAAAAAAATTTGCCTTAACTTCTTCTTTTTTCTATTCTATATATATATATCATAGTGTGCTGTGTGTTTTACATTTTTATATATATATTAGATTTAAATTGTTTATTATTATTACACTTAATATTATATAGGGATTTTTCTTAAGTGTGCTGTGTTTGTTGGATTTTTTTCTTTTTTACTTCAAAATGTCAGAAAAAAACAAATCTGGTTTTAAAAGGTGTCAGTGCGGACAGAAGATGTCCATTACTGATAACCAGGTGTCAGTGCGGACAGAAGATGTCCATTACTGATAACCACTCATCCTGAGTCTACTGTCTTGGCCCTCTCCACTTGCAGGAAGACTGTCCCATTTGTCATTCCTTTAGTGGGAGGGTCATGCTGGAAAGACGCAGGAAGTTGGTTGACAGATGGTTGCTTAAACCCGATTTTCAGGAGGCCCTGGACAAGGCTGAACAGGTATCCAAGTCTTCGAAGGGGTCAAAGTCTTCAAGAGTGTTGGAGCCCAAGTCATCGGCTCCGAGCACCTCTTTTCAGATTCGGACGCCGGCTCCTATGACTTCGGTGCCAGGTGTCGAGAGTTTATCTCTGCACGAGGCTCAGGTCTTGGAGCCGGTGTCAGAGGTACCACAGTCTGCTATCCTTCGCTCGGTGACGGCTTCGATCCCTTCGACCCATTCTTCGAGGCCCCTTTCCGACTCCGATGTGGACCGAGTGGTACAGAAGCTTATGGAGAACTCGGCTTTGTCCAAATTAATCGAGGTTTCGTCCCAGCTGGTTTCGAAACTCAAGACTATTCCTGTTCCCTCAACACTTCCTCCTCCGAGACCCGTCGAGTCATCGGAGCTAGGAATCGAAGAACCGATGATTGTAGAGCCCTCGGTGCCGAAGCCTCCAGTAGTGCTATCGGGTCCGTTGACCTCGACTCCTTCGGAACCAGCCGGAGAGTCTCGGAGCCGAAGATCTTTCCTAGGTTCCGGGGGGGGGATAGTCGAACCGAGATTTTGGTTCCGACTCTTCCCCTTGGTGCCTCGGCTCAGATCAGTTTGGATCCGTCCTCGGTGTCGGAGCCCGTGGTTCCGATTCTGGAGAAACGACCTCCTTCGGATCGGGTCGGATCTTCGGGTCGGGGCACCGGTGCCTTTGACATCATGAGGAAGGTCTTGTCTGATCAGACACATACTTCATCAGTATCTTCATCTCCTTCCCCAAAAGGTCCGCGTTCTGCTTCTGTGCCTTCGGCTCCTACCAAGCGTCGAGACCCAATGCCTCAGAAGTCCCCACAGGGCAACTCTGGTTCCTCAGATGCATCCCCAGAAGCTCCCGCTGAGGATGTTCCAAGGAAACGACTGTGCAAGAGGAGGCACATAGATTCCCCCCAGGAATCTCCCACATCTGATACCGATTTAGATGAAAAAGAAGAGTCCCCACAGTCCCCCTCTGAGGATGTCTCGTTTGCAGACATTTTGGAAATCCTGAAACAAAGGGGGGACTGGCAAACCCTTACCCCTTCTGTGGATGAATCGGTCTTGCTGAAGGCATTTGGGACTCAACCTTCTACCTCCTGGGTGACTCCGCCATTTGACGATCTCATGGATCTAATAGCCCGGAGGGCTTGGGAAACACCCGATACAGTGGAACCAGTCCCTCATAAGCCAAAGAAATACATGACGGCCCCCCAGGACAAATCTCATCTTACAAAAGGGGTTCCCGTGGATACTATGGTGGTGGCGGCGGCCACTAAGAAAGAGATGTCTGAATCATCTTCCTCTGTCCATCCTCCTAATAAGGATTCTAGGACGATGGACAGATATGGGAAGCGCATATTTAGTTAGGCGACTTTTTCCATCCGATCGCTCAACTACCTTACGCATTTCACGCGTTTACAGAGAGATCTCATTAAGGAACTGGGAGATACTCTCCAGGGACACACAGATGCTGCTGTCGCCGAGAAAGTGACAGCGCAACTTAACACCCTAAACTCCATAGTCAACTCGTCTGTGAGGCTGATTTCATACGCAGCCAAAGAGTCGAGTAGAGCGGCAGCTTCAGCAATCGCCCTGAGAAGGCAATCCTGGTTGCGCTTATGCTCCTTTGCGGAAGCCTTTAAGTCTTCCTTTGCCAACGCCCCCTTTGATGGTGCCTCCTTGTTTGTGCCCAAAGTAAAGGAGACTCTCACGAGGTGTGAATAAGAAGGGAAGACCCTGTCTGCCGTAGGGGTCCGTTTTTCCGTCCCATCTAGACCCTACCCTAAAGGGCAACGAGGAGGAAAAATGTGGTTCCGAAAGACTCAGGGATCTTTTCAGCAGACCCAAAGTGACGCCCCCTCCAGAGGCAGAGGAGGGGGAAGAAACGGAAGACGCCGCCCAGCCGGCAGAGGGGGTCCGCAAAATCAGGGCGACAAAGAGACTTTCTCTGGAAAGCCCTTCCAGCACTCCTGAGTGCAGGCCCGGCTGTCCTACTCTGGAGGCAGTCGGGGGTCGCTTGGCTTTATACCCAGAGGCCTGGCTAAATCTTACATCAGATTCCTGGGTAAAATGCATAGTTAACAGAGGCTACAACATTCCCTTCATCAAAATGCCACCCAACTCCAAAAAAACTCCCAGACGTTCCACCCAGTCTGCGAGACCAGGCAACCATATAGATAGGAAGGTTGCTCGAAAACAGAGTCATCCAACCAGTCCCGGCGGACCAAATAGGATCCGGAACTTACTCAAGGTTCTTTTTAGTTCCAAAGAAAACAGGGGACTGGAGGCCAATTTTAGACCTCAGCAAATTAAATACATTTGTGAAAAAGGAAAAGTTCCGGATGGTCACGCTACAGTCAATCCTTCCTTTTCTGCAGAAGGGCGACTGGATGTGCTGTATAGATCTCAAAGACGCATACTACCATATCAAGATGGCCAGGGCGTCCAGAGATCACCTGCGCTTCCGGCTGGGAGCCAGTCATTTCCAGTTTCGCGCTCTGCCCTTTGGTCTCACCTCAGCCCCCAGGGTGCTCACCAAATGCATGGCAGTAGTAGCGTCTCACTTGAGACGAAGGGGATTCTGGGTGTTTCCTTATCTAGACGACTGGCTCCTATCTGCCACCACCGAGTATCGTCTTCTACAAGCCAGGGATTACACCATCAGTCTTTGCTCTTCACTAGGCATAACGGTGAATTTTGGAAAATCTGTCTTATCGCCGTCACAGCGTATCTTATTTATAGGAGCACAGCTAGACACCTCCCTGGCTCAAGTTACTCTCCCCCCACCAAGAGTATCAGACCTCAGGCAGCAAATTTCAGTCCTTCTACACAGCAAGAGAGTCCCTGCATGACAAATATTAAGAGTACTAGGCTTGATGGCAGCCTCCCTTATTGTAGTTCCTTTAGGCAGGATGCACATGAGGATTCTTCAATGGATGCTATTCGCCCAGTGGTCGTATTGACAACTTCCACTGTCTCACGAAATCTTGATCACGAATTTTTGCAAGAAGGATCTCTTGTGGTGGATACACAGTCAAGAGCTGACACTAGGACGACCGTTTGTATTACCCAGTCCGGTAGCAACTCTAACCACGGACGCTTCCCTGATAGGGTGGGGGGGATTCTTTCAGGGACAAACAGTCCAAGGTCAATGGTCCAACTTGGAGTACAATCTGCACATCAATGTTCTAGAGCTGAGGGCAGTGTTTCTAGCGTTGCAGCACTTTCACAAGTCCTTACCTCGGGGAACAGTGACAGTTCAGACAGACAACATGTCAGTGGTCTGGTACATAAACAAGCAAGGGGGAACCAGATCTTACCCGTTATGCAGAGAGGCCCTCAGAATTTGGCAATGGGCAAAGTCCACTGGACGCTTTCTGATAGCAACGCACATCCTGGGGACTTCCAACGTAATCGCGGACAGGTTGAGCAGAGCCATCCTGTTCCCTCACGAGTGGTCCCTCAAACCTCAAGTGGAGGAAGAGATCTTCCGCAGATGGGGCCAGCCTTGCTGCGACCTGTTTGCATCCCCATTGAATGCCAAATGCAGAAGCTACTTTGCCCTGTTACCCCCTCTAGGGGGTGTCCCCAGGGATGCACTGGTATACGATTGGCCCCCGGTTCTCCTTTACGCTTTTCCTCCTGTTCCACTAATTCCCAGGTTTTTGCAGAAAGCCAAACGTCTAGACAGGACCATAATACTAATAGCCCCATTCTGGCCTCGACAAATCTGGTTTCTCTTCCTTCAATCTCATCAAGTGGAGGAACCATGGATGCTGGACCCGGAGCCAGACCTGTTGACACATTCGTCGGGAGTTCCTCACACCTTCCTCAAGTCCCACAAACTGACAGCTTGGCTGCTCCGCTTCCCATCTTAGCCAGGTCGGAGTTACTATCCCCTGCAGTACAACAAATGATTGTATCTTCTCACAAACCATCTACAAGGATATTGTACAACCGCAAATGGAACCGTTTTGCGCACTGGGCTTCCAAACAAGGTATAGATCCATTCGGGGCTCCAGTACACAAGATACTAGATTTTCTTACCACACTTTTTCAAGAAGGAGCATCAACATCCACTATAAGGGTTCAACTGGCGGCTATATCCAATTTTCATATTGGCCGTGAAGATGGTTCTCTCATGTCCCACAGGCTTTGTAAAGCCTTCATGAAAGGTACCTTTCACCTCCGTCCCCCCTTTCGTAATCCAATAGCACCTTGGTATCTTAATCTCATGCTGTCACAACTCATGTTGCCCCCATTTGAACCAGCAGCCACAACTCCATTAAAATTCCTTTCGTGGAAAACACTTTTTCTGGTTGCCATCACTTCCGCCAGGAGAGTTTCAGAGTTACAGGCTCTATCTATCCGACCCCTGTATATGATTTTTCATCCAGATAGAGTAACCTTGCGCACCAATCCGTCCTTCCTTCCGAAGGTTTGTTTGATTCAGAACATCAATCAGTCTATCGAGCTACCTACCTTCTTTAAAAACCATTCCAATAAGTTAGAATACACATTGCACAAATTGGACGTTCACAGGCAACTAAGATTTTACTTACATAGGACAAAAGAGCACAGAAAGTCAGACCAACTATTTGTCTCGTATGCGGACCAAAGGAAAGGACAGGCAGGAACGAAGGTTACCTTATCCAAATGGCTCTCAGATTGCATAAATTTTGTATATGGTGAATCGAAACAGCAACTCCCTTTCAAACCCAGAGCTCATTCTACAAGGGCGATCGCTGCCTCTTCAGCCCATACCGCTCGTTTGCCTTTAGATACCATTTGTGCAGCGGCAACTTGGGCAAAACCACATACTTTTATCGCCCACTATAAACTAGACAAAAGCTCTAGGGACAGGGCGACGTTTCGTTCCACTGTACTCAGGAATGTTTTCCCTTGAGCCACCCAGGAAAAAGGAGCTAGGGACGCTACCCGTGTGTAAGAACAAACGGCGAGATTGAACAATTTCACATTAAGAAGTTATGTTCTTAACATAACGTCAGAAAGACAAAACGGAGCCAGCAAACAGTGATCAAATAAACTGTATTAAATTTATAACATCACAGCAGAAAAAATACTCATACCGGTTTCGGCTGGTAAGTTACACAGCCTTCATCAGTGTATCAAAAAACACAGTATTTCCTGCCTCTTAAATATATAAGCATACATTCCCATTGGTGGAAACTTTATAAATGTTCATTAAGTCCTGGAGGGAAAAGCCCACCCAGCTTAATGATCCACTTTTTTTCTTTTCTATTTAAAATCTCATGCCAACCAATTTTATTTCTGCGGTCACCCTGAATCACATCAATAATTGTAAATAAAAATAATGCTGATGGGTGTGACAACTGGTGCTTATACAATGCATTTGTAAGCTTTTTCTGTTTAATATTACTATAGTGTTCAGAGATACGTAACCTTAGACATCTGGAAGTCTGACCAATATAAAATGCACCACATTTGCATGTGGCCATATAAATGGCCCAATCAGTACTACAGTTACAAAAGATATTAATATCAAAGACCTTTGGACAGTTGCGACTTGAAAATTCCTTGGTGGTACATATATATTTACAGTTTACACAATGTCCACAGGGAAAACAACCATACAGACTATGTCCAGAAATAGTAGTTTGTATTTTATTCCTGCCTCTCATATCACTGGTTTTGTAATGGTTGAAATAAGATTTCAGGTTTTACCATTTCTGTATGAATACATACATTTCTGAGGAATAATCCTGGCAACATCTGGATCACTCTGCAAAATATTCCAATGACGCTGTACAATATTAACAAAACCAATGGTGTTTCTCCCATATGTTGTTGTAAGTCTAAGTGGTTTGAATGATGCATTATCCTTGTCCTTATCCTTATATTGAAGTAACTGACTACGCTCCATGCCTTGTACCTGCCTCATAGCATTTGTTACAACCCCTGCCTTATAGCCTCTTTGCTTGAACCTATGTCTAAGGTCCTCCGAGTTTTTATGATATGTGGAATGTTGCGAACATATCCGTTTAGTCCTGATGAATTGGGATTTCGGGATGTTATTGGCTATGTGTGGGGCATGAAAACTTGTAGCATGCAACAATGAATTGTACTGAGGGAATTTCCTATGAGTCTCACTCTCAAGCGTGCCATCAGAGAGTTTCCGTATAACCACATCCAAAAAAATCATCTTATGGGTATCATGCTGTTCCGTAAACCCTAGACCCCATTCATTGTTGTTCAAATATTCTACAAAAGCCAACAGACTAGACTCAGTACCTCTCCACACTAGCCAGATATCATCAAGATATCGTCTCCAAATATCCATATCTGAAAGAAAAATATTTCTGGTGGAATCATAAATTAACTTAGTTTCGACATAGGCCATGAAAAGATCAGCGTATATGGGGGCAAAAGAAGCCCCCATAGCCGTGCCCTTGATTTGCCAATAGCAATCGTCTTTATAATAAAAAACATTGCAAGTCAGGACATATCTAGCCATGTCTACCAGGAATTCATTGAATGTTGGGTCATATAGACCTGAGTATTCCAACCAATAAGCCAAGGCACGAAGGCCAGCTTGATGTGGGATATTGGTATATAAAGCGCATACGTCAAGCGTACATAAATACCAATCTTCTTCCAACTGGGCATCAGATATGATTTGTAGAAAACTTGTAGTGTCATTCAATCTTGACCGGAGAAAACCTAACAAAGGTTTGAGATGTTTAGTCAAAAACAAAGAAAGGGGTTCAGTTAGATATTTTCTTCCAGACACTATGGGTCTCCCCGGTGGATGTGTAAGATTTTTGTGCACCTTCGGAAGAAAATAGATGTATTGAGAGCTACAATCCTTGATTGTGAGTTGAAATAAAGTATCTTTGGAAATTACACCCCTGTCCAAGGCATTTTTAAGGAAAAGTTCAATACACTTACCAAACCTATGTACAGGGTCATTGGGCATATGGTTATAATATCTAGTGTCTGATAATTGTCTGAGGGCCTCACTGTTATAATCATCCCAATTCTGTACTACAACTGCCCCACCTTTGTCTGCTGCTGAAATCACAATTTGTTTGTTTCTCTGAAGTTCCAACATGGCTTCCTTCTCCCTAAAAGTCATATTGTTATGTTTCCAGGCCAAACTGGAACCCTGAAAATGGACATCCCTAAGAACACTCTTTTGAAATTGATGCACCACAGCATTCATAGGTGGGGAGAAATTAGATGCATGGTATGTAAATTTCCCTTTTTCAAACTCCAGACCAGAATCTCCAAAAAACATTTTCAAATTAATCAATCTACAAAAACTAGATAGATCTTGTGCAAATGTATCTTCAGAAATGATGGTAGCAGGAATAAAATTAAGGCCTTTATTCAAGATTTTCACATGTAGATCAGATAAAACATAATCAGACAGATTTAGAATATTATTAACAGTGTTGGGATTCAAGTCCCCAATGCCAACTCCAAAAGTCCCTGTACATTGTGTATTCTTTTTGTGTTTGCGCCCACCCCGTCTGCGTGTGCTCCTAAAGGGGCTACCCCCGGGCTTCTTTTGGGCAATGGTGATCCTGTTGCTGTCAGGGATTCATTGTCAGTGCCTGATGATGTATCATCCCATGAGGAAGTAACATTTGGATTACTCTTTCTCAAAATGGATCTGGGCCTTTTCCTTTTTTTGTCTGATATTGGGAGATTATTAAATCTCACATGCTTAGATTGAAAAGAGAATGGATTGCCCCGAGAATAATCCTCTAGGTCTCTATTAAATTTTTTCATCTTACGTGACCGTAATTCAGCATCAAATTTTTTTAAGTCCTGAGCCACTCTATTCAATTTACCCTCAAAAGAAGGCTTCTGTTCAAATTTTTTTAACTTATCTGCCAAAATCATGATTTCTGACAGCCCCTTATCTATAGCTCGGTTGTGAAATTTATATAGTTCAACCACAAAAGACATTGTGGCTTCCTGTTGTATTTTCGCCCATTGTGTGGTTAGTTCATCATCTGCATCACTCACATACGGAATAATCCTTATTCTTAATCCCCTAGGGGTAATATTGGCTGCTTGGTAAGCCTTAAAAAGCTTACTGTGCCATACATTAGCTCGTAAGGCCCTTAGTGACCTATTCAGGTCATCAATTAGATTTTGACTTGTAATATCAGGGTTAGTGTTCCCCACCATATCTCCATTCACATCATTATTTGGATTGAGGCCAAAAACCCTTAGATCCTCTCGATCAGCCACTAAACCAGAAATAAGACTAGATAAATCCATAATGGCAGGAATATTAACCACAAAAACTATGTAGCTGCCAATAATGGTCAGTCAAAGATACCACGACAGCGAAGATAAATTATTGAAAAGGACTATAGCAGCAACACCAGCTGCATCCAATTAAGACTACTATTAAGTAAGTATGTGTTGATGCAGAAAATGAGAACAAACCCCTTGTAATGACAAAAAGCCAAAAATAAAAGAGGCTGTGGAAACCAAAAATGCAGCTCAAAGACCAAAATATAGAGTGGATCAGGTTTAAATAACCAAAGCTCAAATGAGAATCAAAACTTACAGAGCTAATCCAATCTAAATGAGGACTCATGTATCTTGGTAAAGCCTCATAAACACTTCCATAGGGTATAAAATGATACTATATTAACCCTTAGATAGGTCAAGAATTATGTGTATAATTCTAAACCAAACCCAATTATGTACCTCAGATAAAGGCACTTTATATAAAAAGCAACAGAAAATACAACCATCTATTGGCAAAAATGTGACTCGCCAAGGAAGGTCATTCAATACTTATCCTGTGGGGATATTACCTGTTACAAAGCAAATATAAATATAATGTCTAATAGGTCCGTGTACCAAACCATTAAGCTGACCATTAAATTAATGTAGACTGTAGTGGGCTTGTTCCAACCTGGATATACCCGGTCTACAAATAGTGGGTGAATATTATGATGCTATTGATATACTATAATTGTAACCAAAATCGGGGGTCCCATGTGTGTGTAACCCCTACTGACCCCAAACCAACGTACAAATGCATATAATAAACACAATAGACAGGTAAATACATATAAGTCAGTTGCAAAAGGTAATAGTATTAGACCCCATAGAATATTACTGGTAAAGAGGCCCAATCCTCAAAAATATAACAAATAGGCAGATCTACTCATAGTATCAAAATTTGTAGATAATGCCTCTTGTGCCTACAAAACCACTGTTCAATAATGTTTGTTAACCAAACTAAAAGTACAGTAATAAAGGGATCATTAAATCAATATTACCAGTATTGCAAAACAAAACAGTGGACCCTATGTTCCAAAATTGTCCCCCTACTGACTAATATGATGGAATGTAATTACAGGTATCTGGCTTGTACTAGATATAGTTTGTTGCAATACCAATCCTGGATATATTTAAATGTCCTTAATCAGGGTCACCAAATATGTAATGGGCATAGAATCAAACACCAAGTTTGTAGGTACATATAGATAATAGAAAACACCACCTGAGGTGAAGCAAAAAATATAGACAACAACTTATAGCCCCTGCAAACACGAGACATATATTGTTTAAATCACATAGTTGTGCCCATAAATATGTTGTTTACAAACACCTGGAAAAATAGAATGTCACGAACTTCTAATATATATTTGAAAGTATGTTCCTATCCCTATAAAGCATTAATATGCCAAAGGATACTCAAATCTAATATCCGTAGATCATCATTTCACCCAGAGGTCAAAATTCCACGAATTATTGAGTCCAAACTATTGCGTTTTGATATATATGGTCTTATGTATTCAAATAGTCGCAAAATATAATGGACTTTAAATGTGATAAGCAAGAGAGCTAATAATAAGCCCATATATCCGTGAATAAACACAATACTGCATAACGGCCCTTATACTGGTAAACTAACCAAAAACTTCCTCACTATAAGTATTTATGGCCCATAAATGCACGTCGTGTGTAATATCATTACCTAATCTTGCCCATACATAAAAAAGTTTCATAGACACCAAAAAACATGCCCCAAATGATTGAATAAGTACATCACAACTATTTAGTATACATATATAGAAAAGAACATATCCCTGTTAGGCATATATATTCAACATAGTTCTACAAGTTTAGAAACCATGAGTCATTGACCAACCCAAAACAAAGATCCTAAAGTTATTGAATCCAATTGGAACGATGAATTATAAGGTCCCTCTTCTTAAAAAATGACACCAGACAATCCGATAGTCACCAACTTATGTTGAATCTGAGTGCGATGAACAAGAAAGCTGCTTGTGAGCACATAAGTCCGCAATACATACGACGTAGTTTGGCCGGCCCTTACACAAAAGCAATGTTAGTCAATGTAAATCCCACGAACCAGACGATGTTCACTGCAAAATTTTTTTCACATAAATGCGGTAAAAAATAATAGTAATGGTCGCAAATGGTAAAGAAACCTCAACATATGAACCCTGCCAGTCCAGCTACCAAACAAAATGGTGTATCCACTATAAGGTATAAAGTCACGTTCCCTTAACAAAAAAGAGAATCCACCAGTTGTCATTAGAAAAAGGTTGTAGAGTGTTCCAATATCCAAAGGGCCAGTTCCTTAGGAGAATGTATCCACCACAATCCGACAATGATGCTAATCGGTTAAGGCATTAAAGCATTGACTGCTGCAACGAAACCATGCTGCAGCAACAGGATCACCGACCCCAGCAGGAAGTGAAAACGTCAAAACTTCACCACCAACCTCTTCCTGCGCGTGGGTACTGCACGGCCCCAAATAACACCATACCAACAGAAAGACAAAACGGAGCCAGCAAACAGTGATCAAATAAACTGTATTAAATTTATAACATCACAGCAGAAAAAATACTCATACCGGTTTCGGCTGGTAAGTTACACAGCCTTCATCAGTGTATCAAAAAACACAGTATTTCCTGCCTCTTAAATATATAAGCATACATTCCCATTGGTGGAAACTTTATAAATGTTCATTAAGTCCTGGAGGGAAAAGCCCACCCAGCTTAATGATCCACTTTTTTTCTTTTCTATTTAAAATCTCATGCCAACCAATTGGCTTGAGGATTATTCTCGGGGAAATCCATTCTCTTTTCAATCTAAGCATGTGAGATTTAATAATCTCCCAATATCAGACAAAAAAAGGAAAAGGCCCAGATCCATTTTGAGAAAGAGTAATCCAAATGTTACTTCCTCATGGGATGATACATCATCAGGCACTGACAATGAATCCCTGACAGCAACAGGATCACCATTGCCCAAAAGAAGCCCGGGGGTAGCCCCTTTAGGAGCACACGCAGACGGGGTGGGCGCAAACACAAAAAGAATACACAATGTACAGGGACTTTTGGAGTTGGCATTGGGGACTTGAATCCCAACACTGTTAATAATATTCTAAATCTGTCTGATTATGTTTTATCTGATCTACATGTGAAAATCTTGAATAAGGGCCTTAATTTTATTCCTGCTACCATCATTTCTGAAGATACATTTGCACAAGATCTGTCTAGTTTTTGTAGATTGATTAATTTGAAAATGTTTTCTGGAGATTCTGGTCTGGAGTTTGAAAAAGGGAAATTTACATACCATGCATCTAATTTCTCCCCACCTATGAATGCTGTGGTGCATCAATTTCAAAAGAGTGTTCTTAGGGATGTCCATTTTCAGGGTTCCAGTTTGGCCTGGAAACATAACAATATGACTTTTAGGGAGAAGGAAGCCATGTTGGAACTTCAGAGAAACAAACAAATTGTGATTTCAGCAGCAGACAAAGGTGGGGCAGTTGTAGTACAGAATTGGGATGATTATAACAGTGAGGCCCTCAGACAATTATCAGACACTAGATATTATAACCATATGCCCAATGACCCTGTACATAGGTTTGGTAAGTGTATTGAACTTTTCCTTAAAAATGCCTTGGACAGGGGTGTAATTTCCAAAGATACTTTATTTCAACTCACAATCAAGGATTGTAGCTCTCAATACATCTATTTTCTTCCGAAGGTGCACAAAAATCTTACACATCCACCGGGGAGACCCATAGTGTCTGGAAGAAAATATCTAACTGAACCCCTTTCTTTGTTTTTGACTAAACATCTCAAACCTTTGTTAGGTTTTCTCCGGTCAAGATTGAATGACACTACAAGTTTTCTACAAATCATATCTGATGCCCAGTTGGAAGAAGATTGGTATTTATGCGCTTGACGTGCGCTTTATATACCAATATCCCACATCAAGCTGGCCTTCGTGCCTTGGCTTATTGGTTGGAATACTCAGGTCTATATGACCCAACATTCAATGAATTCCTGGTAGACATGGCTAGATATGTCCTGACTTGCAATGTTTTTTATTATAAAGACGATTGCTATTGGCAAATCAAGCACGGCTATGGGGGCTTCTTTTGCCCCCATATACGCTGATCTTTTCATGGCCTATGTCGAAACTAAGTTAATTTATGATTCCACCAGAAATATTTTTCTTTCAGATATGGATATTTGGAGACGATATCTTGATGATATCTGGCTAGTGTGGAGAGGTACTGAGTCTAGTCTGTTGGCTTTTGTAGAATATTTGAACAACAATGAATGGGGTCTAGGGTTTACGGAACAGCATGATACCCATAAGATGATTTTTGGATGTGGTTATCGGAAACTCTCTGATGGCACGCTTGAGAGTGAGACTCATAGGAAATTCCTCAGTACAATTCATTGTTGCATGCTACAAGTTTTCATGCCCCACACATAGCCAATAACATCCCGAAATCCCAATTCATCAGGACTAAACGGATATGTTCGCAACATTCCACATATCATAAAAACTCGGAGGACCTTAGACATAGGTTCAAGCAAAGAGGCTATAAGGCAGGGGTTGTAACAAATGCTATGAGGCAGGTACAAGGCATGGAGCGTAGTCAGTTACTTCAATATAAGGATAAGGACAAGGATAATGCATCATTCAAACCACTTAGACTTACAACAACATATGGGAGAAACACCATTGGTTTTGTTAATATTGTACAGCGTCATTGGAATATTTTGCAGAGTGATCCAGATGTTGCCAGGATTATTCCTCAGAAATGTATGTATTCATACAGAAATGGTAAAAACCTGAAATCTTATTTCAACCATTACAAAACCAGTGATATGAGAGGCAGGAATAAAATACAAACTACTATTTCTGGACATAGTCTGTATGGTTGTTTTCCCTGTGGACATTGTGTAAACTGTAAATATATATGTACCACCAAGGAATTTTCAAGTCGCAACTGTCCAAAGGTCTTTGATATTAATATCTTTTGTAACTGTAGTACTGATTGGGCCATTTATATGGCCACATGCAAATGTGGTGCATTTTATATTGGTCAGACTTCCAGATGTCTAAGGTTACGTATCTCTGAACACTATAGTAATATTAAACAGAAAAAGCTTACAAATGCATTGTATAAGCACCAGTTGTCACACCCATCAGCATTATTTTTATTTACAATTATTGATGTGATTCAGGGTGACCGCAGAAATAAAATTGGTTGGCATGAGATTTTAAATAGAAAAGAAAAAAAGTGGATCATTAAGCTGGGTGGGCTTTTCCCTCCAGGACTTAATGAACATTTATAAAGTTTCCACCAATGGGAATGTATGCTTATATATTTAAGAGGCAGGAAATACTGTGTTTTTTGATACACTGATGAAGGCTGTGTAACTTACCAGCCGAAACCGGTATGAGTATTTTTTCTGCTGTGATGTTATAAATTTAATACAGTTTATTTGATCACTGTTTGCTGGCTCCGTTTTGTCTTTCTGTTGGTATGGTGTTATTTGGGGCCGTGCAGTACCCACGCGCAGGAAGAGGTTGGTGGTGAAGTCTTAACATAACGTTCCATGTGAATTGTTCATCTCGCCTTTGTTCTTACATTCCCCCCCTCCATCCCCCGTCCTGTGGTCTGGGAGAACGGCTTCAACTGAATTCCTTTTCAGCCTTTTCTAGGTATGGTTAGCATATTATTGTACATTAGTAATGGCATCTTTTCTCATCTGTTTGAGAGTAGGGTTCCAGACACTGTGTAGTATCTGTTTATAAGTGTTCTAGACACAGTTCTAAAAGGGATTCTTCTGGTATAGCAAACTAGATCTGAGGGTTAGCACTTGAGGATCATGAGATATTACTGTGCCTCGAGCTTTCTCGAAGATGCGGAGCTAGTGATGCGGCCGACTCGGAGCCGAGGATCGGCTCAGAACCCGTGTGTAAGAACAAAGGCGAGATGAACAATTCACATGGAACGTTATGGTAAGAACCTAACTTCTTATTATCTTCCATCCAGACAGGGTTTCTCTAAGGACAAACCCAACATTTATGCCTAAGATAGTGTCCAGTGTGACTCTTAACCAAACCATTCATTTGCCTACCTTTTACCCAAACCCACAGAATAAAGGGGAGAGACTTCTGCATTCTTTGGACATACACAGACAGCTACGCTTCTACTTGGACAAAACTAAAGCTTTCAGAAAGACTGAGCAACTTTTAGTGGCATATGCTGCAGGATCACAAGGAAAGGCTATCTCAAAGCAGACTATTTCAAAATGGTTAGGACACTGCATTCGTTTCTGCTACCCACAACATGGCAAATCAGTGCCTAAGGGCATTAGACCACATTCTACCAGGGCAGCAGCCACATCAGCAGCCTTCCTCAGAGGAGTACCAACCAAGGATATTTTGGAGGCTGCAACTTGGACTTCAGTGCACACTTTTACTAAGCACTACCACTTACCTCTTTATTCTAAATCCAGAGCAGGCTTTGCCACTGCAGTTCTGCAGGGCCTTATAGCTACTCCTAATTCTATTTAGACCGAGCCGCCCAACCTCAGCTTTGGGATTTAACCCAAGTGTAATGACTGCAACAGTGAATCACGATGAACATAGTACAGTTGTGTACTTACCATAAATGTAGATGTTCGAGTGTATTCATTGTTGCAGTCCAGGTTACCCACCCACCATCCCCCTTTCTTTACTGGGACTTATCTGTACTTCTCTATTCTATACAACCTATGTGGTGTATTTGCTTGTAGATGAAGGTATTGTTTATTTTAGTGCATGCTTTTATAAGCAATGATCTGAAGTAGTTACTTCATTTGTTCTGCAACCTGTGGGTATCGGATCCAATCTCGGATCTGAGTCGGCAGCTTTAGCTCCTCCCCTTACCCATAATCCCCTGCTACATACTCTCTTTCCCCAGATCTCGTTTACCACGGCTGAGAGAAGCTTCAAGTGAAGAGCTCCTAGGCGTGGGTGAGAACTTTCTGGTTCATCAAACCTTAAAAAGTCAGATTCAGATATTTTTTGTTGTGTGTGTTTATTAGCGGCCTAGTCGTCGTATATTATTATTAGTTTACATTTTCTGTGGTAATTTTTGCCTTAATTTTTATTTCCCTCCCCCTTGGTGTGTCAGTGTGTTGTGTATTATGGCTGAAGGGCCCAAAGCCATATTCTCTAAGTGCACTGAATGTGGCCATAAGCTTTCCCCAGCTGATGGCCACACTCAGTGCGTTCTTTGTCGGGGGTGGCCCATTTGTCCAACAGCTGCCAAATTTGTGCAGCATTTAACCCCCGGGCCACCAGGGATAGGAGGAACAAGTTAATCCTGGCAGGATTATTACCGCAGGATTCTTCTTCCTCCTCTCCCTCTAAGGCACAGGCTGCGACTGCGGCCCCCGCGCCTTTGGACCCCCCTACCCTGTCTGGGACTCAACCTCCCTCAGATTCTCAGGGTCAGGGGGACTCTTCTTCCTCTTCTAGGGAGAAGAGGCACAAAGACAAAGAACAGCACAAGAGTCACAAGAGGCGGGCCGAGACTCATCCCTCAGCCCCGCCATCTAAAGTTGCGAGTCCCTCCATGAGGGCCTCCGGATCCTCTCCTTCTCTGCTCCATTCGCCTTGTTTCTTGCCGGAGCTGGAGGAGGAGTATTGGTCTCCCTCGAGGTCATGGAGGCGGCGCTCCCGGCCCGCCTCGACGACCTCTTCTAGATCGACAAGGTGCCTGACCAACGCGGACATGGATCGGATGATGCGTCGATTTTTGCAGACTCAAATGCAGATGGGAGTGCTCCTTCCTCCCCCCCCCCTGGGGGGGAGAGCAGCCCCCTTCTTTGCCCCGATAGCTCCTTCTCTGACCCAGTTTGGGGTTTTGGAGTCATCGGATCCGGGCCATTTCGGAACCGGGGAGTTGGCGCCGACAGTACCGGTTACTTCAACGCCGATTTTACTCTCGAGCTTGTCGGATCCTGGCTCTCGGGGCCGAGAGCCGAGTGTTGGATCCGTGGGGGTAGGTGTGTCTTTGGCTCCGTTCAGGTCGGAGCACACTTCCCTCTCGGGTCCGACCGCTTCGGCTCCGACGCCGATCCCTGCTTCTGAGCCGAGGGGGCTGCTTTCGGAGCCTGGGGAAAGCGGTTTGCCTTCAGCATTTGAGGTAGTGGAGATGGTTCTGTTGAGATCTTCCAGATCCTCTGTCCGGGCGACGGATCCTCCCCCCCCCCCCCACGCATTTGGGTCTATCCTCCATCATCCGGCCACTGGGACAGCCTGCGCCAACACTCCAGTTAGTTCCCTTAGAGGAACAGGACCCCGTGGGTGAGCCCTCCTCTGATAGCCCCACCAAGGAGGTCCCTCGCAAACGGAAGTGCAAAAGGAGGCACCTGGACTCCCCTGAGTCCCTCACAGAAGACACAGATTTGGATGAAGGGGAAGGTTCCCCAAGATCACCCCCTGAGGATGTCTCCATTAGAGACATCATGGAAATGCTGCGAATTAGAGGAGGGTGGTCTGCCCAAAAACCTTCCACGGACGATTATGTGTTGCTGGAGGCGTTTGATGCAGGCCCGTCTGCCTCCTGCGTGTCCCCCCAGGTGACCCCCTGGTAGACTTAATTACTACCAGGGCGTGGAAGGAACCGGACACCATGGAGCCAATTCCAAGAAGGCCAGATAAAATTCTTAGACCTTCCTCGGATAGGCAGGCTTGGTCTAAGGGTTCACCAGTAGATGCCATGTTGGTGGCGGCAGCCACGAAGAAGGAACTAGCACAGGAGAATTCCTCGGTCCATCCTCCGGATAAGGAATCCCGGATGTTGGACCGCATTGGAAAGCAGATGTTTGCTTCAGCCACCTTTTCTATAAGGGCGCTGAACTACATGGCGCACGTAATCAGACTCCAGCGAGACTTAATAAAGGAATACGCTGGGGCTCCCCCGGAGTCCATGACAGCCGAGGATAAGAGGACTTTCTCGACTCGCATGGCCACTCTGAAATCTACTTCTAACACGTCTGTGTGGCTACTCTCCCATGCCACAGAGGGAGCGGCTAGAGGTAGCGGAGCAGGGGTCGCCTTGCAGCGTCACGCCTGGCTCCGCCTTTGCGATTTTGCGGAACCCTTCAAGGCATCCTTCAAACGCTCCCTTTGACGGTTCTTCGCTCTTTAGCAAGACCGTCCGTGAGACGCTGGTCCAAAGCGA